>NW_025232805.1:0-9026 GCF_018294505.1 Triticum aestivum | reverse complement strand
GAATATGACACAAATCATCCTGGACTAATAACTAAGACAAACAAGCGAGCAAAATATTTAAGATGCCATATTAATATGGTTCCATGGCTCCTCAATGAGCACCAGCTGACAAGAGGAAAAAAGTTGAACCTGCTGTCATGAGAAGATAACGAAGGTAATCAAGCCACTGATCGATAAATTCCCTAATTAGTCACTGCACATATACAACTAAGCTTTCCTGTAACTCGGAAGAAATTGATGTGATCCTGGCAAATGAAATACATATGCAACTATGCTTTCCTGTAACTCCAAAGAAATTGATGTTAGCCCGGCAAATGAAATACTCCCTCCAGTCCATATTAATTGTCGCTCATTTATTACAACTTTGAACAAAATCAGCGACAATTAAGATGGATTGGAGTGAGCAAATGCAAGTATGCTTTCCTGTAACCCGGAAGAAATTGATGTGAACCTGCCAAATGAAATAAATATATATGAAACTATGCCTTCCTAACTCAGAAGAAATTGATATCATCCTGGCAAATGAAATACAAAAGAACAATCCCAAATGTAATAAACATACATCATGTATGTATGCCTCAATGTAACCACCAACAGCATCAGTTTAGATTCATACTCACTCTTGAATATTGACTTCTTTACATTTGCTCCTTGCTGTAGTGCATACTCCCTCTGTAAAGAAATATAAGAGTGTTGAAATGCAACACTCTTATATTTCTTTACAGAGGGAGTACATAATATTCCTGAAAATTAGTTGTCATGTTGACCTTTTTTCACTTCAAAACAAATCAAGAATTATCATGTAACATGGGGTAGAAGCATATCAACATCAAAGCAAGTGCTGGAAACATCTAATATAGAAACGGGAAAAATATCTCACATATCCATATGAAAACAAATTGTAGAGCTCTTTTTGTTCTTCCTCACAACCCTAGATATCTGCTCGAGAAAATTAACCAACATGGAGCATGGTGGATGGACGAAGTGGAGGACATGAGCAACAGAGAAAGTGTTCTGCCGCAAGAAAAGGAAGCCTACGTCTTTTTCAAGTAGCGTACTACGGACACCCCTTATCCTTACCCTCCAACATTGTTTTAAGATCCGTGCTAGACAACTAACTTACTACACCAAATTTTCTTTTTTTTGTTTCTTAAAAAAAAAACATGAACTTCAAACTTTCCAAGACACCAAAACATTCTAACTAGAATGTGGGAAAAAACTTTCAGATTTTTTGGGTTCAACATAAATATATGAAATGGGATTTTTTATTAAAAAATGTACCTTTTAGTATTTAAGTTGCACGAAAAATTCCGGAAGTTTTTTCTCACATTCTAGTTAGAATGTTTGGTTGAGCTGCCAAGTTTGAAGTTCATATGTTGTTCTATATGGGAGAAACAAAAAAGACAAAAGTACTTGCACAAATCGCGATGCAAAAATGAGTGGCTAGATAAGAGCATCTCTAGCAGACCCTGTATAATGCCCCGACCCACAAAATAACCGCCAAAATCTGGGTCCAAGCTAAAAATGCTACCCGATCAAACCCCGCAAACGCGTCGGACCCATAAAATTTTTGGCGGGGCGCGGCAAAAGTTCGCCATCAACCTTTAGATTCACGGGGTGGGAGGCCGACCCGAGCTCACCCCCTATCCACAGCGAGATTCGGCGCGAGGAAAATTTCCGCGCGGCCGTTCGTGCTTTCCACCCCGTTTGCCACCATCTCTCGGCCTCCACCTGCTCCGGCCCCTTTTCCCTGGCCATTCTTCGCCGCCATGGAAGCCTCCTAGCGTCCCCTGTCATCATGGATGTCGCGCACGTGCAATCCCCTCCGGCAGATCTCGTCACCGGCCATGTCGCCCCCGCCGTCACTCAAGGCATCACCGCGCCTGCTCGCAAGCGGCATGGCAATGTGGTCGTGCAGGGCGCAAATCCGACTGGCCCCGTCGGGAAGGCACGTGCACCCGGCGCCGCTGCCGCTGCGTGATCTGCCCGGCCGCCGCCAGAGAAGATGGGGAAGGTTTCGGGCATGAAGCATAAGAATATTCCTACGAAAAGGCCGGCACCTTCATCCTCTCCCTCCTCCCCGGCAAGAGGTAACCCGACGATGCCGTTTAACGGCGCTGCTTCCACCGCAGGCGAGGTGTTTGATGAAATGGCCAGACGGTATGCTTCTTCGATTTCTTCTACTTTATTCGCTTTTCGCCAATGTGGTATCTCGTGACTTGATGTCACTTACTATAGCGGTGGTTCAAACGATGCCACTGCCGAGTTTGTCAACTTGTTGGACTCCAACACCGTGGACGTCGATCAAGCCCCGTTCGCTGATTTCGATTACAATGAAATGGAGGGTGGCGTGGATGATCACGGTGGTGAAGATGAAGTTGAGGAGATAGACGAGGGGGTGTATGAGAAAGCGCAAGCAAAAAAAGGTGCGAGATCGAAGAGCTGCATGATGTTAGAAGACCAAATATTGATCAACGCTTGGAGTGCGGTGTCTCTTGATGCTTGCACCGGTACATCTCAAACCACCAAGAGGTATTGGCAAAGGATCGAAGATCAGTACTTCCGTATGATGGGAAAGTATCCCAATAGGACTCCACGCACCTTTGGGTCACTCCAAGGTTGTTGGGACGTGATCAAGCCGATTTGTAGCGGTTGGGCTGCTTGCTTGGAACAAGTTTGCAATGCACCTCCAAGTCTAACCGTGGAATCTGACTATGTGAGTTCGTTTTCACGTCCCACATTGTGCAAATCATTTGTACCATTTGAAGAGACTGCATCATTTGACATTGTTTTAATTGTGTAGGAGAAAATTGCCCAACAAAGATACAAAGGCATGGAAGCTTCCGAAGGCAAAAAATTTAAACTAGAGCATTGCTAGGAACTGCTCAAAGGGTGTGACAAGTGGAAGTTGATTGACAGAGAATCCCCACCGAAGAGAGGTTCACTTACGAACATGGATGAAGATGAAGATGATGATGGCCCACGAAACTTGAACAAGCCCGATGGAGACAAGAAGAGAAAGGAGAAGATCAAGAGGGAACACGATGCATCGAGCTTGCAGGACAAGATAGATACATGGTGCAATCAAATGTGTTGATGTTGGAGAAGACATTGGAGGCAAAGAAAGAGTTGGCCGAGAAGAAGGCGCGAGAGAAGCAAGAGAAGTGGTAATTGCTCAAGGACAAGGGGATGCGCAAGGCGGCCATTGAGGAGAGAAGAGACAATGCCGCTGAGAACAAAGCCATGGCCAAGCTTCTTGCCGAAGAGAACAGGATCATGACATTGAACAGTTATGGCATGGACGACATCACCAAAGAATGGCTTGATATGTCAAGGAGAGACATCTTGAAGAGGAGAATGCTAGCAGCGGCCCGTGGGTGTTTCGGTGCCGGCGATGCTTTCACATTCAGTGCGCCCGGCGATGCTTTCGGTACCAGAGTTGGAAGAAGTGCCGGTGATGGATTCGGAGTCGGTGATGGAATTGATGGCGGTGGTGCGGAGTGAAGATCATGACCACGGGTGAAAAGCAACCAAGATGATGATGGACGTGATCGTCGCTTTTGCATGAAGTCCTTTTGCATCTGTCATACAAAACTATGCTTTTATTCGCGCGTGAACAATGTTTTATTCTTCGAATTTGCACACAATTGTCGGACTCGCTGTCAAATTCGCTAATCGAAGGTTTTGGTTTGCGGGCAGACGCAGACTGCGGCCAAGCAGATCCTGCGTAGCCGACCCGTAAAACAGCATAAATCATTTTTTAGCGAACTATAAACAAATTTTGCGGGTCGACATTATAGGCTAGAGATGCTCTAAGAGGGTGTCCTGAAGCCTATGCTCTACAACATGTTTATCGCTAGCCCCCACTAACTTATTTCTCTTAAAATGCAAGGATGCAACCTACATGGAAAATCTTCCACTATGACCATGCATAAGAAAACGTCCATCAAAATGTAAACATGCATGATAATTTTCATTATATTATAATATTCATATTTAATAAAAAAATATAACTAATCGTACACAATAAATCATATAATTTTCAATTTTCATTCTCATATTATTACTACATATATTCATGTCTCATACAACCAAATATCATTGAAATATATTGGAACATATTCCCGCAATAACATGCGGGGTATCCTGTTTCAAAAGCGCCCACGCTAGATGGGCATGCACAAAGTGCTTAAGGTGTCCTGTGTTGGGGAACGTTGCAGAAAATTAAAATTTTCCTACGGTTTCACCAAGATCCATCTATGAGTTCATCTAAGCAACGAGTCAAGGGAGAGAGTTTGCATCTACATACCACTTGTAGATCGAGTGCGGAAGCATTCAAGGGGATGGTGATGAGGGAGTCGTACTCGCCGTGATTCGGATCACCGACGACCAAGTGCTGAACGAACAGCACCTCCGCGTTCAACACACGTACGGGACGATCGACGTCTCCTCCATCTTGATCCAGCAAGGAGGAAGGAGAGGTTGAGGAAGGCAGCTCCAATGGCAGCACGACGGCGTGGTGCAAATTGGTGCAGCAGTACTCCGACAGAGCTTCGCCAAACTCGTACGGAAGAGGAGAGGTGTTGGGGAGGGGAGGGGCTGCGCCTTGGATTGTGTGTTGCAGCCCTCCCCTCACCCCTCTATATATAGGGGGAAGAGGGCAAGAGGGGCCGGCCCTCTAGGGGAAACCCTAGAGGGGGCGGCGGCCAAAGGGAGAGGGGAAAGAGGGGTGGCTTGCCCCCCAAGCTAGGGGGCGCCCCCTTTAGGGTTTCCCCCTCCCAAGCCCTAGCCGCATGGGCCTAGGTGGGGAGGCGCGCCCAGCCCACTAGGGGCTGGCTCCCTCTCCCACGCAGCCCATGTGGCCCCCGGGAGGGGTGGCCCCTCCCGGTGGACCTCCGGAACCCTTCCGGTGGCCCCGGTACAATACCGGTATGCCCCCGAAACTTTCCGGTGTCCGTTTAACAACTTTCCATATATAAATCTTTACCTCCGGACCATTCCGGAACTCCTCGTGACGTCCGGGGTCTCATCCGGAACTCCGAACAACATTCGGTAATCACATACAAGTCTTCCTAATAACCCTAGCGTCACCGAACCTTAAGTGTGTAGACCCCACGGGTTCGGGAGACATGCAGACATGACCGAGACGACCTCAGGTCAATAACCAACAGCGGGATATGGATACCCATGTTGGCTCCCACATGCTCCTCGATGTTGTCATCGGATGAACCACGATGTCAAGAGTTCAAGCAACCCCGTATTCTATTCCCTTTGTCAGACGGTATGTTACTTGCCCGAGACTCGATCGTCGGTATCCCAATACCTCGTTCAGTCTCGTTACCGGCAAGTCACTTTACTCGTACCGTAATGCATGATCTCGTGACCAGACACTTAGTCACTTTGAGCTCATTATGATGATGCACTACCGAGTGGGCCCAGTGATACCTCTCCGTCACACGGAGAGACAAATCCCAGTCTCGATCCATGTCAACCCAACATATACTTTCGGAGATACCTGTAGTGCACCTTTATAGTCACCCAGTTACGTTGTGACGTTTGGTACACCCAAAGCACTCCTACGGTATCCGGGAGTTACACGATCTCATGGTCTAAGGAAGAGATACTTGACATTGGAAAAGCTCTAGCGAAACGAACTACACGATCTTGTGCCATGCTTAGGATTGGGTCTTGTCCATCACGTCATTCTCCTAATGACGTGATCCCGTTGTCAATGACATCTGATGTCCATAGTCAGGAAACCATGACTATCTGTTGACCAACGAGCTAGTCAACTAGAGGCTTACTAGGGACGTATTGTAGTCTATGTATTCACACATGTATTACGATTTCCGGATAATACAATTATAGCATGAATAAAAGACAATTATCATGAACAAGTAAATATAATAGTAATGCTTTTATTATTGCCTCTAGGGCATATTTCCAACAGTCTCCCACTTGCACTAGAGTCAATAATCTAGTTACATTGTGATGAATCGAACACCCATAGAGTTCTGGTGTTGATCATGTTTTGCTCGTGAGAGAGGTTTAGTCAACGGATCTGCGACATTCAGATCCGTATCCACTTTACAAATTTCTATGTCTCCATCTTGAACATTTTTACGGATGGAGTTGAAGCGACGCTTGATGTGCCTGGTCCTCTTGTGAAACCTGGGCTCCTTGGCAAGTGCAACAGCCCCAGTGTTGTCACAGAAGAGTTTGATCGGCCCCGACGCATTGGGTATGACTCCTAGGTCGGTGATGAACTCCTTCACCCAAATTGCTTCATGCGCTGCCTCCGAGGCTGCCATGTACTCCGCTTCACATGTAGATCCCGCCACGATGCTCTGCTTGCAGCTGCACCAGCTTACTTCTCCACCATTCAACATATACACGTATCCGGTTTGTGACTTAGAGTCATCCAGATCTGTGTCGAAGCTACCGTCGACGTAACCCTTTACGACGAGCTCTTCGTCACCTCCATAAACGAGAAACATGTCCTTTGTCCTTTTCAGGTACTTCAGGATATTCTTGACCACTGTCCAGTGTTCCTTGCCAGGATTACTTTGGTATCTTCCTACCAAACTTACGGCAAGGTTTACATCAGGTCTGGTACACAGCATGGCATACATAATAGATCCTATGGCTGAGGCATAGGGGATGACACTCATCTCTTCTTTATCTTTTGCCGTGGTCGGGCATTGAGCTGAGCTCAATCTCACACCTTGCAGTACAGGCAAGAACCCTTTCTTGGACTGATCCATTTTGAACTTCTTCAAAATCTTATCAAGGTATGTGCTTTGTGAAAGACCTATGAGGCGTCTCGATCTATCTCTATAGATCTTGATGCCTAATATATAAGCAGCTTCTCCAAGGTCCTTCATTGAAAAACTTTTATTCAAGTAGGCCTTAATGCTGTCCAACAGTTCTATATCATTTACCATCAAAAGTATGTCATCTACATATAATATGAGAAATTCTACGGAGCTCCCACTCACTTTCTTGTAAACGCAGGCTTCTCCATAAGTCTGCATAAACCCAAACGCTTTGATCATCTCATCAAAGCGAATGTTCCAACTCCGAGATGCTTGCACCAGCCCATAAATGGATCGCTGGAGCTTGCATACTTTGTTAGCATTCTTAGGATCGACAAAACCTTCCGGCTGCATCATATACAGCTCTTCCTTAAGATAACCGTTAAGGAACGCTGTTTTGACGTCCATCTGCCATATCTCATAATCATAGTATGCGGCAATTGCTAACATGATTCGGACGGACTTAAGCTTCGCTACGGGAGAGAAAGTCTCATCGTAGTCAATCCCTTGAACTTGTCGATAACCCTTAGCGACAAGATGAGCTTTATAGATGGTAACATTACCATTCGCGTCCGTCTTCTTCTTAAAGATCCATTTGTTTTCTATCGCTCGCCGATCATCGGGCAAGTCTGTCAAAGTCCATACTTTGTTTTCATACATGGATCCTATCTCGGATTTCATGGCTTCGAGCCATTTGTTGGAATCCGGGCCCGCCATCGCTTCTTCATAGTTCGAAGGTTCACCGTTGTCTAACAACATGATTTCCAGGACAAGGTTGCCGTACCACTCTGGTGCGGAACGTGTCCTAGTAGACCTACGAAGTTCAGTAGCAACTTGATCCGAAGTACCTAGGTCATCATCATTAATTTCCTCTCCAGTCGGTGTAGGCACCACAGGAACATTTTCCTGAGCTGCACTACTTTCCGGTTCAAGAGGTAGTACTTCATCGAGTTCTACTTTCCTCCCACTTACTCCTTTCGAGAGAAACTCTTTTTCCAGAAAGGATCCGTTCTTGGCAACAAAGATCTTGCCTTCGGATCTAAGGTAGAAGGTATACCCAATGGTTTCCTTAGGGTATCCTATGAAGATGCATTTTTCCGACTTGGGTTCGAGCTTTTCAGGTTGAAGTTTCTTGACATAAGCATCGCATCCCCAAACTTTTAGAAACGACAGCTTAGGTTTCTTCCCAAACCATAATTCATATGGTGTCGTCTCAACGGATTTAGATGGTGCCCTATTTAAAGTGAATGTAGCTGTCTCTAGAGCATATCCCCAAAATGATAGCGGTAAATCGGTAAGAGACATCATAGATCGCACCATATCCAATATAGTGCGATTACGACGTTCGGACACACCGTTACACTGAGGTGTTCCAGGCGGCGTGAGTTGTGAAACGATTCCACATTTTCTTAAGTGTGTACCAAATTCGTGACTTAGATATTCTCCTCCACGATCTGATCGTAAGAATTTTATCTTTCGGTCACGTTGATTCTCTACCTCATTCTAAAATTCCTTGAACTTTTCAAAGGTCTCAGACTTGTGTTTCATCAAGTAGACATACCCATATCTACTCAAGTCATCAGTGAGAGTGAGAACATAACGATATCCTCCGCGAGCCTCAACACTCATTGGACCGCACACATCGGTATGTATGATTTCCAATAAGTTGGTTGCTCGCTCCATTGTTCCGGAGAACGGAGTCTTAGTCATCTTGCCCATGAGGCATGGTTCGCATGTGGCAAATGATTCATAATCCAGAGACTCCAAAAGTCCATCAGCATGGAGCTTCTTCATGCGCTTGACACCAATGTGACCAAGGCGGCAGTGCCACAAGTATGTGGGACTATCGTTATCAACTTTACATCTTTTGGTATTCACGCTATGAATATGTGTAACATTACGCTCGAGATTCATTAAGAATAAACCATTGACTATCGGAGCATGACCATAAAACATGTCTCTCATATAAATAGAACAACCATTATTCTCGGATTTAAATGAGTAGCCATCTCGTATTAAACGAGATCCAGATACAATGTTCATGCTCAAACTTGGCACCAAATAGCAATTATTAAGGTTTATAACTAATCCCGTAGGTAAATGTAGAGGTAGCGTGCCGACGGCGATCACATCGACCTTGGAACCATTCCCGACACGCATCGTCACCTCGTCCTTCGCCAGTCTCCGTTTATTCCGCAGCTCCTGCTGTGA
>NW_025232804.1:0-9027 GCF_018294505.1 Triticum aestivum | reverse complement strand
CGCCCGCGCCGCCGTCGCCCCACCGCCGCACGCCGCCCCGCCTGCCGGATCTTGCTGCCCCCCCCGCCGCTGTTGACCTCGCGGATCCGCCACCGGTTTTTTTGGTTTTAGGTAAAACCGCCGGTTTTTACAAAACCCTAGGTTCAGTTTTTAGATCGGTTCGGTTTTGTTCGGTTTCGTTATTTAGCGAGCATTCGCTCGTTAGTTCGTCTTTAACAAACGCGTTCACCCGTTCGTCTCTGTTAGCGGACGTTCGTCCGATAGATTTTTTTGATTTCTTTTTTCTGCCAGGGACCTATCCATGATTACTTTTATCACAGATTAGCCCCTGATCTTCAAAACCTCGCCGTTTCTAAACCGTTTGTCCAAATTCAGTGAAACCAATGCCAAAATCTTTGTCTCGAGCCCCTCCTTCTGTTTAACCAATTTGAACAAGGTTTTGACAATTTAAAATTTGGTTTCAAGCAGATTTGTTTTCGAAGTACTTTTGACCGTTGTTTCAGTTCCGTAGCTCCGATTCGATTGATTCTTTTTGCAAATCGAAGCTCTTCAGTTGAACTTTCAGATTTGATCTTCTTATTTGAGTTTTACCCGTGCATCTATGCTTGAGTGCTTATGTATGCTATTGTTTGTTTGCGATAGAATTCCCGGAGTGCGAAGCGTGCTACTACGAGTCTCTAGGGTTTGCGGATCGTCAGCAAGGCAAGTAACACATTGATCATACTCTTTTCATACCCACTTTTTATGCATTAGTTACAACCCTCAAACATTGCATGAGTAGGATCTATTAATATGTGGGTTTTGGGAAGTAGATGATGAGGTAGAACCTATCGCCCTTTATTATCAAACCTTGGGAGTTACTTCTACGTTATGCTTATAATTCCATGCTATGCTCGTAGACGTGGATTGGGTTTGAGTGTATCCATGATAGATGTGAGATTGTTAATTAATGGTTAACTTAAGGTGGCTACTTAAATAAACATCTGGGTGGATTGGTTGCGGGCACCTGGGGATATACCAGTGCTGTCCTTTTGGTTCGCCACCCAGGCTCAAAGGGATCATAAGATTATTCATGCTAGAAACTCCCGTGTGCAGCCACAAGCTATTATGGGCTCTAGCATAGTTGAGCATGTTGCATGACCTCTTCCAGTGGTAGGCTAGCAGATGTAGGGGATGTTGGTTGGTACTGTCTACCCGGGGTTAGAGTTAATGCTTCTGAAAGACTGTGTCTCGGTCATCCGTTTCTCAAACACCATGTAGTGCGAAAAATCCAACGGAGAAGATCGAGTCTTGTGGGGAAAAGTGCACAAACCTCTGCAGAGTGTACAAACTAATCATGGTTAGCCGTGTCCCCGGTTATGGACATCTTGAGTATCTGGTTCTTGGATTATCATGTTGATCTCATCACTCTAAATTAATTTGTTGGGTTGTTAACTACTTTTTAATTGGGATTGAGATGGGGATTTACCATTCTCAATGTTTAACAACTACGATGATAGTTAAACAAAATATATTACTTTGTTGTAGGGAAAATTGGCTTTTCGCAAAACATTATAACCATAGAGCCTCCACCAGCCATATATGCATGTAGTGATAGCATTTATTCTGTTCATTGCTCTACTGTGTTACATTGCCAGCATAGTGCATGTGCTGACCCGTTTCGGGCTGCAACATATCATGTTGCAGACTTTTCAGACGAAGAGTAAGGTGCGCTAGGTCGTTGTCGTGCACTCAGCTATGCCGTTGGAGTTGATGGACTCACTTTATCTTCCAAGCCTTCCACTGTTATCTTATTTAGATGGCCTTAAGCCATATTTATTGTAATAAGTTCTCTCTTAAGACTATCGATGTAATAAGTGTGTGATTGCTACTCTGTTATAAATCCTTCAAGTACTGTGTGTGTCAGCATTACCGATCCAGGGATGACACTTATAAACAGAGATTTGACCGTCTGAGGTCGGATCGCTACAAGATGGTATTAGAGCACACGCTGAATGTAGGACACGACCACTAAGATGAGCCATACGTCACTCTTCTCTACTCATTTCTGACTCCTCTCCATTTTCTACTCTATAGGATGGCGGACTCAAGGAACAAGTTTGCACAACCGGATGAAGACATACCTTTTGGGCGACACTTGAAGGAAGTCACTAGGTACCTGAACATCGGAATACCAAGCTTCACCGGGACCTACACCGCCACCTTACCAGAAGAGGAGCGATGGATGATTCGAGTTCAAGTTCCAGGAAGGACATTCACGCCAGTCACTGAGCCCATAGAGTTTTCCTTTGATGCACCAACCTGGAGTCTAGGAAAAAGCATGGCAGCCCACATCGCCATGGGACGCATCAGCGAAGTTTAGCACAAGGAACTTAAGGACACCATCTACCAGATACGTGGGCGCCGAGATGAGCAATGGGAGATGATCAGCACCAGGAGGGACAGGTCCATTGCAGCCTTCATCCAGGAGTTAAACTAGCACATTCGCCGATAGGAGAGCAAGATGTGTGCAAGCACGATAGACCTAAAGAAGGTGATGACCAGGAACATGGAGCTAGAAGAGGAACTCAAGTCTACACGCGACGGATACGAGGAGGAAATTGCAATACTAGTGGAGAAGAATGACGACCTGACAAGGAAGCTAGGAGTATTCATGGGAGACCCCGCGCCAGGAGGAGATGACGACCATCCCGATGACATCCGTTCTGAAGACTACATCATCGTCAACGACACGGACTCTGACCCCGACATTAGTGATGATGATTATGAAGACGAAGCTGGGGCGGATATCATGGAGTCTTCCACCAATCAAAATTTCTAGTAGACCACCATATCATTAGTAGTATTTTCCCCATGTATATAGTAGTAGTCCGAGCACTGTAACGATAGTTAGATCGATTGTATGCCCTTGCTTGAATTGATTTGGTGTGATATAAATGTGTTTGTATCATGTGCATATGGGTAGTGCTTTCTCACTAGAACTCATTCTATTCTAATCTCTCCCCTCCAAACCCATCAGATGCCTCCGAGACGTGACCCCGGATTTGTCTTCCCACCGGAGCTCACCCAGTTGATCCAACAGCAGAATGCCTTGATGTAGCTACTAGTCCAGAACCAAGGCAACAAAAACAACAACCCACCGCCACCAGCCCCAGTTGACAACTTAGCCCGTTTTCGAAGGTTGCAGCCGCCGGTGTTTTCCAGTAGCACCAAGCCAATAGTTGCTGATGACTGGCTACGCAGGATAGGAAGGGAGTTGACCACCGCAGGTTGCACAGATGTTGAGAAGGTGCGTTTTGCCGCACACCAATTGGATGGACCCACAGCCTCATGGTGGGAGAATTATGTTGGAAATATGCCCTAGAGGTAATAATAAATGGTTATTATTATATTTCTTTGTTCATGGTAATTGTCTATTGTTCATGCTATAATTGTATTATCCGGAAATCGTAATACATGTGTGAATACATAGACCACAACATGTCCCTAGTAAGCCTCTAGTTGACTAGCTCGTTGATCAACAGATAGTCATGGTTTCCTGACTATGGACATGGGATGTCGTTGATAACGGGATCACATCATTAGGAGAATGATGTGATGGACAAGACCCAATCCTAAGCATAGCATAAAAGATCGTGTAGTTTCGTTTGCTAGAGCTTTTCCAATGTCAAGTATCTTTTCCTTAGACCATGAGATCGTGCAACTCCCGGATACCGTAGGAGTGCTTTGGGTGTGCCAAACGTCACAACGTAACTGGGTGACTATAAAGGTGCACTACGGGTATCTCCGAAAGTGTCTGTTGGGTTGGCACGGGTCGAGACTGGGATTTGTCACTCCGTGTGACGGAGAGGTATCTCTGGGCCCACTCGGTAATGCATCATCATAATGAGCTCAATGTGACTAAGGCGTTAGTCACGGGATCATGCATTGCGGTACGAGTAAAGAGACTTGCCGGTAACGAGATTGAACAAGGTATTGGGATACCGACGATCGAATCTCGGGCAAGTAACATACCGATTGACAAAGGGAATTGCATACGGGATTGATTGAATCCTCGACACCGTGGTTCATCCGATGAGATTATCGTGGAACATGTGGGAGCCAACATGGGTATCCAGATCCCGCTGTTGGTTATTGACCGGAGAGGCGTCTTGGTCATGTCTGCATGTCTCCCGAACCCGTAGGGTCTACACACTTAAGGTTCGGTGACGCTAGGGTTGTAGAGATATGTGTATGCGGAAACCCGAAAGTTGTTCGGAGTCCCGGATGAGATCCCGGACGTCACGAGAGGTTTCGGAATGGTCCAGAGGTGAAGAATTATATATGGGAAGTCCAGTTTCGGCCACCGGGAAAGTTTCGGGGGTTACCGGTATTGTACCGGGACCACCGGAAGGGTCCCGGGGGTCCACCGGGTGGGGCCACCTATCCCGGAGGGCCCCGTGGGCTGAAAGTGGAAGGGAACCAGCCCTTAGTGGGCTGGGGCGCCCCCCTTGGGGCTCCCCCCATGCGCCTAGGGTTGGGAACCCTAGGGTGGGGGCTTCCCCCTTGCCTTGGGGGGCACGGCAACCCCTTCCCCCCTTTGGCCGCCGCCCCCCCATGAGATCCCATCTCTAGGGCCGGCGCCCCCCCAGGGGGCCTATATAAAGGGGGGGAGGGAGGGCAGCAACACTACAACCTTGGGCGCCTCCCTCCTCCCCTGCTACACCTCTCCGTCTCGCAGAAGCTCGGCGAAGCCCTGCTGGAGACCCGCTACATCCACCACCACGCCGTCGTGCTGCTGGATCTCCATCAACCTCTCCTTCCCCCTTGCTGGATCAAGAAGGAGGAGACGACGCTGCATCGTACGTGTGTTGAACGCGGAGGTGCCGTCCGTTCGGCACTCGATCATCGGTGATTTGGATCACGGCGAGTACGACTCCGTCATCCACGTTCATTGGAACGCTTCCGCTCGCGATCTACAAGGGTATGTAGATGCACTCCTTTCCCCTCGTTTCTAGTACACTCCATAGATGCATCTTGGTGGGCGTAGGAAAATTTTAAAATTATGCTACGATTCCCAATAGTGGCATCATGAGCCAGGCCTATGCGTAGTTACTATGCACGAGTAGAACACAAAGCAGTTGTGGGCGTTGAGTTTGCCAATTCTTCTTGCCGCTACTAGTCTTTTCTTGTTTCGGCGGCATTGTAGGATGAAGCGGCCCGGACCGACCTTACACGTATGCTTACGTGAGACAGGTTCCACCGACTGACATGCACTAGTTGCATAAGGTGGCTAGCGGGTGTCTGTCTCTCCTACTTTAGTCGGAACGGATTCGATGAAAAGGGTCCTTATGAAGGGTAAATAGAAATTGGCAAATCACGTTGTGGTCATACGTAGGTAAGAAAACGTTCTTGCTAGAAACCTACAAACCACGTAAAAACTTGCAACAACAATTAGAGGACGTCTAACTTGTTTTTGCAGCATGTGTTATGTGATGTGATATGGCCAGAAGATGTGATGAATGATATATGTGATGTATGAGATTGATCATATTCTTGTAATAGGAATCACAATTTGCATGTCGATGAGTATGACAACCGGCAGGAGCCATAGGAGTTGTCTTTATTATTTTGTATGACCTGTGTGTCATTGAATAACGCCATGTAAATTACTTTACTTTGTTGCTAAACGCGTTAGCCATAGAAGTAGAAGTAATCGTTGGCGTGACGACTTCATGAAGACACAATGATGGAGATCATGATGATGGAGATCATGGTGTCATGCCGGTGACGAAGATGATCATGGTGCCCCGAAGATGGAGATCAAAGGAGCATAATGATATTGGCCATATCATGTCACTATTTGATTGCATGTGATGTTTATCATGTTTTTGCATCTTATTTTCTTAGAATGACGGTAGTAAATAAGATGATCCCTTATGATAATTTCAAGAAAAGTGTTCCCCCTAACTGTGCACCATTGCGAAGGTTCCTTGTTTCGAAGCACCACGTGATGATCTGGTGTGATAGATTCTAACGTTCGAATACAACGGGTGTTGACGAGCCTAGCATGTACAGACATGGCCTCGGAACACACGCAATACACTTAGGTTGACTTGACGAGCCTAGCATGTACAGACATGGCCGCGGAACACGGAGGACCGAAAGGTCGAGCATGAGTCGTATAGAAGATACGATCAACATGGAGATGTTCACCGATCTTGACTAGTCCGTCTCACGTGATGATCGGACACGGCCTAGTTAAATTCGGATCATGTTTCACTTAGATGACTAGAGGGATGTCTATCTGAGTGGGAGTTCATTAAATAATTTGATTAGATGAACTTAATTATCATGAACTTAGTCTAAAATCTTTACACTATGTATTGTAGATCAAATGGCCAACGTTGTCCTCAATTTCAACGCGTTCCTAGAGAAAACCAAGCTGAAAGATGATGGCAGCAACTATACGTACTGGGTTCGGAACCTGAGGATCATCCTCATAGTAGCCAAGAAAGATTATGTCTTAGAAGCACCGCTAGGTGAAGCACCAATCCCACAAAACCAAGACGTTATGAACGCTTGGCAGCAGCGTGCTGATGATTACTCCCTCGTTCAGTGCGGCATGCTTTACAGCCTAGAACCGGGTCTCCAAAAGCATTTTGAGAAACATGGAGCATATGAGATGTTCGAGGAGCTGAAATTGGTTTTCCAAGCTCATGCCCGGGTCGAGAGATATGATGTCTCCGACAAGTTCTTCAGCTGTAAAATGGAGGAGAACAGTTCTGTTAGTGAGCACATACTCAGAATGTCTGGGTTGCATAACCGCTTGTCTCAGCTGGGAGTCAATCTCTCGGATGACGCGGTCATTGACAGAATCCTCCAGTCGCTTCCACCAAGCTACAAGAGCTTTGTGATGAACTTCAATATGCAGGGGATGGAAAAGACCATTCCTGAGGTATATTCAATGCTGAAATCAGCTGAGGTAGAGATCAGAAAAGAACATCAAGTGTTGATGGTGAATAAAACCACTAAGTTCAAGAAGGGCAAGGGTAAGAAGAACTTCAAGAAGGACGGTAAGGGAGTTGCCGCGCCCGGTAAACCAGTTACTGGGAAGAAGTCAAAGAATGGACCCAAGCCCGAGACAGAGTGCTTTTATTGCAAGGGAAGTGGTCAGTGGAAGCGGAACTGCCCCAAATACTTAGCGGACAAGAAGAAGGCCAGCAACACCAAAGGTATATGTGATATACATGTAATTGATGTGTACCTTACCAGTACTCGTAGTAGCTCCTGGGTATTTGATACCAGTGCGGTTGCTCATATTTGTAACTCAAAACAGGAACTACGGAATAAACGGAGACTGGCGAAGGACGAGGTGACGATGCGCGTCGGGAATGGTTCCAAGGTCGATGTGATCGCCGTCGGCACGCTACCTCTGCATCTACCCACGGGATTAGTTTTAAACCTCAATAATTGTTATTTAGTGCCAGCTTTGAGCATGAACATTGTATCTGGATCTCATTTAATTCGAGATGGCTACTCATTTAAATCCGAGAATAATGGTTGTTCTATTTATTTGAGAGATATGTTTTATGGTCATGCCCCACTGGTCAATGGTTTATTTTTGATGAATCTCGAACGTGATGTTACACATGTTCATAGTGTGAATACCAAAAGATGTAAAGTTGATAACGATAGTCCCACATACTTGTGGCACTGCCGCCTTGGTCACATTGGTGTCAAGCGCATGAAGAAGCTCCATGCAGATGGACTTTTGGAGTCTCTTGATTACGAATCATTTGACACGTGCGAACCATGCCTCATGGGTAAAATGACCAAGACTCCGTTCTCCGGAACAATGGAGAGAGCAACCAACTTATTGGAAATCATACATACCGATGTGTGTGGTCCAATGAGTGTTGAGGCTCGCGGAGGATATCGTTATGTTCTCACTCTCACTGATGATTTAAGTAGATATGGGTATGTCTACCTAATGAAACACAAGTCTGAAACCTTTGAAAAGTTCAAGGAATTTCAGAGTGAAGTTGAGAATCAACGTGACAGGAAAATAAAATTCTTACGATCAGATCGTGGTGGAGAATATTTAAGTCACGAATTTGGTGCACACTTAAGGAAATGTGGAATAGTTTCACAACTCACGCTGCCTGGAACACCTCAGAGAAATGGTGTGTCCGAACGTCGCAATCGCACTCTATTGGATATGGTGCGATCTATGATGTCTCTTACCGATTTACCGCTCTCATTTTGGGGCTATGCTTTAGAGACTGCTGCATTCACTTTAAATAGGGCTCCGTCGAAATCCGTTGAGACGACACCGTATGAATTATGGTTTGGGAAGAAACCTAAGCTGTCGTTTCTAGAAGTTTGGGGATGCGATGCTTATGTCAAGAAACTTCAACCTGAAAAGCTCGAACCCAAATCAGAAAAATGCGTCTTCATAGGATACCCTAAGGAAACTATTGGGTATACCTTCTACCTCAGATCCGAAGGCAAGATCTTCGTTGCCAAGAACGGGTCCTTTCTGGAAAAGGAGTTTCTCTCGAAAGAATTGAGTGGGAGGAAAGTGGAACTTGATGAGGTGATAGTCACCCCTTCCGAACCGGAAAGTAGCACAGCGCGGGAAAATGTTCCTGTGGTGCCTACACCGACTGGGGAGGAAGTTAATGATGATGATCATGAAGCTTCAGATCAAGTTACTGAACTTCGTAGGTCCACAAGGACACGTTCCGCACCAGAGTGGTACGGCAACCCTGTCCTGGAAATCATGTTGTTAGACAACGGTGAACCTTCGAACTATGAAGAAGCGATGGCGGGCCCGGATTCCGACAAATGGCTAGAAGCCATGAAATCCGAGATAGAATCCATGTATGAAAACAAAGTATGGACTTTGACTGACTTGCCCGATGAGCGGCGAGCCATAGAAAACAAATGGATCTTTAAGAAGAAGACAGACGCGGATGGTAATGTGACCATCTACAAAGCTCGACTTGTCGCTAAGGGTTATCGACAAGTTCAAGGGGTTGACTA
>NW_025232803.1:0-9028 GCF_018294505.1 Triticum aestivum | reverse complement strand
GAGAGAGAGAGAGAGAGAGAGAGATCAAACACGTAGCTACTGGTACATACCCTCACCCCCGAGGGTGAACTACTCCCTCCTCGTCATGGAGAGCGCCGCGATGATGAAGATGGCCACCGGTGAGGGATCCCCCTCCGGCAGGGTGCCGGAATAGGGCCCCGATTGGTTTTTGATGGCTACAGAGGCTTGCGGCGGCGGAACTCCCGATCTATCTTCATTTCGATGTTTTTAGGGTACGAGGGAATATATATAGGCGAAAGAAGTCGGTCGGGGGAGCCTCGAGGGGCCCACGAGAGGGTAGGGCGCGCCCAGGGGGTGGGCGCACCCCCCTGTCTCGTGGCTTCCTTGATGACCCCCCGGTTTGCTCTCCAAGTCTCCTAGATCATAATCTTCCCAAAAATCACGCTGCCGAAGGTTTCATTCCGTTTGCACTCCGTTTGATATTCCTTTTCTTCGAAATACTGAAACAGGCAATAAAACAACAATATGGGCTGGGCCTCCGGTTAATAGGTTAGTCCCAAGAGTAATATAAAAGTGTATAATAAAGCCCGTAATCATTCAAAATAGATAATAAAATAGCATGAATGCTTCATAAATTATTTATACGTTTGAGACGTATCAGGTGCTCGCCCAGAAGAACCGGGACACAATAGCAGTAGTTCTCCTTGCGCTACCTTAGCCGATATAACGGAACGTAAGGTACCAAAACAAGGGAGCCGGTGTATCCCAACTATTGGCCCAAGACATGATGTAGAGCTGGTGCATATAATGCTATAAGTTCGGGATGCCGCACTGTTGAAAGTGTTCGGACTTATCTTGTCGTATTATGGGCACAACAAGAAGCCCATGGCAAACTGAACGTAGCGAAGTGTACGGATGCAATAAACATTCAAGGGAAAACATGAACATAGAAATAACAAGCTGACGTTGTATATTGTTTCCTGATGTTATTTAAATAATATGTCAAAGCGTATGTGTATAATTAATGCGTTAAGCAGAAACAAATAGGACTATTTGATATTTCCTATCCAAGGGCGGGCCGTGTGCGGGTATGTAAAACAGGTATAATGATCATTAATCAAAGACCACCTGGGTATTTCCTTGTGCGCAAAGCCTCTAGCCTCCTTGGTTTTCCCTCCTGTGATGAGTCTGATGATTAGGTTCTCTGAAGGGGCTGCCCGAAAGTAGGGTCCTGAAAGAAAGAAAAAAAGGTATGCGGGCCTCATGGCGGTTGAACCGCACTGTGGGCCGCATCGTCGTCTTGCCTCCACCTATGCCCATGGTATTTTGAGTGTGTAGTTGTGTACGCGTGGCACGAATGCCGCCTGAATGGAGCTGGGGCGGAGGCCTGATTGCTAATCGAGCTCTTGGTGTGCCTGACGATCCTATTGCGGGGTGCTCCGGACTCGCTTGACGGTGTTCGGGTTTGTCATTGCTGAATTAGCTGTCTGCCGAAGAAGGTTGCTTTGTACTTCTGCCGCAAGGGCCGCAGTGTGCTCTTCCGTACGGAGGGAGCGGTCTGTGTTTCCATTAACTGTTATAACCCCGCGGGGTCCTGGCATCTTGAGCTTAAGGTATGCATAGTGAGGTACCGCATTGAATCGAGCAAACGCGGTTCGTCCAAGCAGTGCATGATAGCCACTACTGAAAGGGACAATATCGAAGATTAACTCCTCGCTTCGGAAGTTATCCGGAGATCCGAAGACCACTTCCAGTGTTATTGAGCCCGTATAGCGGGCCTCTACCCCTTGAATTACACCTTTGAAGGTGGTTTTGGTGGGTTTGATCCGTGAGGGATCGATGCCCATTTTGCACATTGTATCCTTATGAAGCAGGTTCAGGCTACTGCCACCGTCCATAAGGACTCGCGTGAGGTGGAATCCGTCGATGATTGGGTCAAGGACCAATGCGGTTGAACCGCCATGACGGATGCTGGTAGGATGGTCCCGGCGATCGAAAGTGATCGGACATGATGACCATGGGTTGAACTTTGGGGCGACTGGCTCCATCGCATAGACGTCCCTCAATGCACGCTTTCGTTCCCGTTTAGGAATATGGGTGGCATAGATCATGTTTACCGTTTTCACCTGGGGGGAATTTCTTCTGTCCCGCAGTGTTCAGACGCCGGGGCTCCTCGTCATCATCGTTGTGCAGCCACTTGTCCTTATTTTCGGAATTCAACTTGCCGGCCTGTTTGAACACCCAGCAATCTCTGCTAGTGTGGTTGGCTGGTTTGTCAGGGGTGCCGTGAATTTGGCATGAGCGGTCGAGTATGCGGTCCAGACTGGACGATCCCGGATTGTTCCTTTTGAACGGCTTTTTCCGCTGACCGTATTTTGAGCCACTGAGTCCGGCGTTGACTGCTGTGTCTTCGGCATTGTCGCCATTGTTACGACGCGTATGTCTATTGCGTCGTGGCTTGCCGTTATTGTCGCGGACTGATACGTCTCCAACGTATCTATAATTTTTGATTGTTCCATGCTATTATATTACCTGTTTTGGATGTTTATGGGCTTTAGTTTATACATTTATATCATTTTTGGGACTAACCTACTAACTGGAGGCCCAGCCCGTATTGCTATTTTTTGCCTATTTCAGTATTTCGAAGAAAAGGAATATCAAACGGAGTCCAAGCGGAATGAAACCTTCGGGAGCGTGATTTTTGGAATGAACGTGATCCAGAGGACTTGGAGTGCAAGTAAAGAAGTAGCCGAAGCTTCCACGAGATAGGAGGGAGCCCCCCCATAGGGCGCGCCCCCTGTCTTGTGGGCCCCTCGGGCATCCACCAACGTACTTCTTCCTCCCATATAAGCCTACGTACCCCGAAAACATCCTGGGAGCCACCAAAGAAATATTTCCGCCACTGTAACCTTCTGTATCCGCGAGATCCCATCTTGGAGCCGTCGCCGGCTTTTTGCCGAAGGGGGATTCCACCACGGAGGGCTTCTACATCAACACCATAGGCCTTCTGATGAGTTGTGAGTAGTTTACCATAGACTTATGGGTCCATAGTTATTAGCTAGATGGCTTCTTCTCTCTTTTTGGATCTCAATACAATGTTCTCCCCCTCTCTTGTGGAGATCTATTCGATGTAATCTCTTTTTGCGGTGTGTTTGTCGAGATCCGATGAATTGTGGATTTATGATCAGATTTATCTATGGATAATAATTGAATCTTCTCTAAATTCTTTTATATGATTGAGTTATCTTTGCAAGTCTCTTGGAATTATCGGTCTGGTTTGGCCTACTAGATTGATCTTTCTTGCCATGGGAGAAGTGCTTAGCTTTGGGTTCAATCCTGCGGTGTTCTTACCCAGTGACAGAAAGGGTTGCAAGACACGTATTGTATTGTTGCCATCGAGGATAAAAAGATGGGGTTTATATCATATTGCTTGAGTTTATCCCTCTACATCATGTCATCTTGCTTAATGCGTTACTCTATTCTTATGAACTTAATACCCTAGATGCATGCTGGATAGCGGTCGATGTGTGGAGTAATAGTAGTAGATGCAGGCAGGACTCAGTCTACTTGTTGCGGACGTGATGCCTATATACATGATCATGCCTAGATAACGTCATAATTATTCGCTTTTCTATCAATTTCTCAACAGTAATTTGTTCACCCACCGTAATACTTATGCTCTTGAGAGAAGCCACTAGTGAAACCTATGGCCCCCGGGTCTATCTCTTATCATATTTGCTTCCAATCAACTTTTATTTGCATCTTTATTTTCTTCATCTATATTATAAAATACCAAAAATATATTTATCTTATCATATTATCTCTATCAGATCTCACTTTCGCAAGTGGCCGTGAAGGGATTGACAACCCCTTTATCGTGTTGGTTGCGAGTTCTTTGTTTGTTTGTGTAGGTTCGTGGGACTTGTTGAGGAGCCTCCTACTGGATTGATACCTTGGTTCTCAAAAACTGAGGGAAATACTTACGCTACTGTGCTGCATCACCCTTTCCTCTTCTAGGAAAACCAACGCAAGCTCAAGATGTAGCAAGAAGGATTTCTGGCGCCGTTGCCGGGGAGGTCTCCGCTCAAGTCAAGACATACCAAGTACCCATCACAAACTCATCTCCCTCGCATTTACATTATTTGACATTTGCCTCTCGTTTTCCTCTCCCCCACTTCACTCTTGTCGTTTTATTTGCCCTCTCTTTCCCAATCTTCTTCTTCTCCTCTCTTTTCCGTTTGCCCTTTTCTGTTTGCTTGTGTGTTGGATTACTTGTTGCCATGGCGCAAGATAATACCAAATTGTGTGATTTCTCGAATATCAATAATAATGATTTCCTTAGTACTCCAATTGCTCCTCTTAATGATGTTGAGTCTTGTGAAATCAATACTGCTTTGCTGAATCTTGTTATGAAAGATCAATTCGCCGGCTTCCTAGTGAAGATGCCGCTACTCCTCTAAACAACTTTGTTGATTTGTGTGATATGCAAAAGAAGAAAGATATGGATAATGATATTGTTAAATTGAAGTTATTTCCGTTTTCACTTAGAGATCGTGCTAAAGTTTGCTTTTCGTCTTTGCCTAAAAATAGTATTGATTCTTGGAACAAGTGCAAAGATGCTTTTATCTCTAAGTATTTTCCTCCCGCTAAGATCATCACTCTTAGGAACGATATTATGAATTTTAAACAACTTGATCATGAGCATGTTGCCCAATCTTGGGAAACAATGAAATTGATGATTCGCAATTGCCCTACTCATGGTTTGAATTTATGGATGATCATACAAAAATTTTATGCCGGTTTGAACTTTGCTTCTAGAAATCTTTTAGATTCGGCCATCGGAGGCACGTTTATGGAAATCACTTTAGGAGATTATACAAAACTTCTTGATAATATTATGGCTAATTATTCTCAATGTCACACCGAAAGATCTTCTAGTAAAAAAGTGCATGCTATAAAAGAAATCAATGTTTTGAGTGGAAAGATGGATGAACTTATGAAGTTGTTTGCTACTAAAAATACTCCTCTTGATCCCAATGATATGCCTTTGTCTACTTTGATTGAGAATAATAATGAATCTATGGATGTGAATTTTGTTGATAGGAATAGTTTTGGAAACAATGCCTATAGAGGAAACTTTAATGCTAGACCGTTCCCTATTAATTCCTCTAATAATTATGGAAATTCCTACAATAATTCTTATGGTAATTTTAATAAGATTCCCTCTGATTTTGAGAATAGTGTGAAAGAATTTATGATTTCTCAAAAGAATTTTAATGCTTTGCTTGAAGAAAAATTGCTCAAAGTTGATGATTTGGCTAGGAATGTTGATAAACTTTTGCTTGATGTTGATTCTCTTAAAATTAGATCTTCTTCTCCTAAGCATGATATCAATGAGTCTCTCAAAGAAATGAGAATTTCCATTGATGAGTGTAAGGAAAAACCGCTAGATTGCGTGCTAAGAAAGATAGCTTTATAAAAGCGTGTTCTTCTAGTTTCCATGAAAATAATGATGAAGATCTTAAAGTTATTGATGTGTCCCTATTAGACCTTTGTTTTGTAATATGAATCTTGAAAATAATGGTACTGGAGATGAGTCAACTTTATTTAGAAGGCGTCCCAAGAATTCAGAGTTTTTAGATCTTGATGCTAAATTGGGTAAAAGTGGGATTGGAGAGGTCATGACTTTAAATAGCACTGAACCCACTATCTCGGATTTCAAGGAATTTGATTATGATAATTGTTCTTTAGAAAGTTGTATTTCCTTGTTGCAATCCGTTGTTAATTCTCCACATGCTTATAGTCAAAATAAAGCTTTTACGAAACATATCGTTCATGCCTTGATGAAATCTTTTGATGAAAAACTTAATTTGGAAGTTTCTATACCTAGAGAGCTTAATGATGAGTGGGAACCTACTATAGAGATTAGAATTAAAGATTATGAGTGTTTTTCTTTGTGTGATTTGGGTGCTAGTGTTTCCACGATTCCGAAAACTTTATGTGATATTCTAGGTTTCCATGATCTTGATGATTGCTCTTTAAATTTGCACCTGGCGGATTCCACCATTAAAAAGCCAATGGGAATGATCAATGATGTTCTAATTGTTGCAAATCGAAATTTTGTGCCCGTTGATTTTATCGTTCTTGATATAGATTGCAATCTTTCTTGCCCTATTATTCTTGGTAGACCTTTCCTTAGAACGATTGGCGCGATTATTGATATGAAGGAAGGGAATATTAGATTCCAATTTCCATTAAAGAAAGGCATGGAGAACTTTACAAGAAAGAAAGTCAAATTACCTTATGAATATATCATGCGGGCTACTTATGAATCAAGTGCCAAAGATGGCACTACTTAGATCTATCTTCACTTTTATGCCTAGCTAGGGGCGTTAAACGATAGCGCTAGTTGGGAGGCAACCCAATTTTCTTTATGTTCTTTGTTTTTGTTCCTGTTTAGTGTTATATTTTGTTTCTACTTTCTGTTTAGATGTGTTTTTATCTTTTAATTAGTGTTTGTGCCAAGTAGAACCTATAGGATAACCTATGATGATAGTTGATTTGATTCTGCTGAAAAACAGAAACTTTGTGCTCACGAGAAAATAATCAATAAATAACAGGAAGAAGCTTTTGCATTGATTCTTTTTGCTGCTGTTAAATAAACAAATTGTTTAGGACGTCCTAGTTTGGTACGATTTTTGAGGTTCCAGAATTTGCATTAGTTACAGATTGCTACAGACTGTTCTGTTTTTGACAGATTCTGTTTTTCGTGTGTTGTTTTCTTATTCTGATGCATCCATGGCTAGTATGTAAGGGTATGAACCATAGAGAACTTGGAATACAGTAGGTTTAACACCATTATAAATAAAGAATGAGTTCATTACAGTACCTTATGTGGTGGTTTTGTTTTCTTTCACTAACGGAGCTTATAAGATTTCCTGTTGAGTTTTGTGTTGTGAAGTTTTCAAGTTTTTGGTAAAGATTTTATGGAATATGGAATAAGGAGTGGCAAAAGCCTAAGCTTGGGGATGCCCAAGGCACCCCAAGATATTCAAGGATATCCAAAAGCCTAAGCTCGGGGATGCCCCCGGAAGGCACCCCCTCTTTCGTCTTCGTTCATTGGTAACTTTACTTGGAGCTATATTTTTATTCGCTACATGATATGTGTTTTGCTTGGAGCGTCGTGTATTATATTAGTCTTTGCTTTTTAGTCTACCACAATCATCCTTGCTGTAACACACCTTTTGGGAGAAGCCTATTTGATTAGGATTTGATAGAATATGCTATGTGCTTCGCTTATATCTTTTGAGCTTGATAGTTTTTGCTCTAGTACTTCACTTATATCTTTTAGAGCATGGCATGGATTAATTTTGAATAAATTGCTAGTCTCTCATGGTTCACTTATATTATTTTGAGAGTCTTTTAGAACAGCATGGTATTTGCTATGGTTACAAATTTGGTCCTAGAATGATGAGCATCCAAGTTGGGTATAATAAAAACTATCATAGAAAGTGCATTAAAACACTAGGATCAATTTGATGCTTGATAATTGTTTTGAGATATAAAGGTAGTAATGTTAGGGTCATGCTAGCGGATAATTATGAAATTGAGAAATACTTTTGTTGAAGTTGGCAAGTCTCGTAGCATGCACGTATAGTAAAAGTTGTGTGACAAATTTGTTGCATGAGGTGCTCTTTTGAGTGTCTTCCTTATGAGTGGCAGTCGGGGACGAGCGATGGATTTTTCCTACCAATGTATCCCTCTTGGGGCATGTGTAGTAGTACTTTGCTTCGAGGGCTAAGTAGATTTTTGCAATAAGTATATGAGTTCTTTATAACTAATGTGAGTCCATGGATATACGCACACTCATCCTTCCACTTTGCTAGATTTTCTTATTACCGCGCAACTTTCGCCGGTATCATATACCAATTATTTACCTTCCTCAAAATAGCCAACATACCTACCTATTATGGCATTTCCATAGCCAGTCCGAGATATATTGTCGTGCAAGTTTCCACCGTTCCGTTTATTATGACACGTTTCATCAATGTCATATTGCTCTTTGCATGATCATGTAGTTGACATCGTATTTGTGGCAAGGCCACCTTCATAATTTTCATACATGTCGCTCTTGATTCATTGCATATCCCGGTACACCGTTGGAGGCATTCATATAGAGTCATATCTTGTTCTAGCTTTGAGTTGTAATTTTTGAGTTGTAAATCAATAAAAGTGTGATGATCTTCATTATTAGAGCATTGTCCCTGTGAGGAAAGGATGATGAAGACTATGATTCCCCCACAAGTCGGGATGAGACTTCGAACTTTATAAAAATAAAAGAGGCCAAAGAAGCCCACCAAAAAGAAAATAAAGAAAAAGAAAAAAAGAAAGCAAAAAAAGAGAAAAAAAGGAGAAAACAATAAAAAGAGAGAAGGGACAGTTGCTACTATCTCTTTTTCCACACTTGTGCTTCAAAAAAAATAGCACCATGATGTTCATGATAGAGAGTCTCCTATGTTGTTACATTCATATACTAGTGGTAATTTTTCATTATAGAACTTGGCTTGTATATTCCAATGATGGGCTTCCTCAAAGTGCCCTAGGTCTTCGTGAGCAAGCAAGTTGGATGCATACCAACTTAGTTTCTTTTGTTGAGCTTTCATACATTTATAGCACTAGTGCATCCGTTGCATGGCAATCCCTACTCACTCACATTGATATCTATTGATGGGCATCTCCCGTTGATACGCCTAGTTGATGTGAGACTATCTTCTCCCTCTTTTTGTCCTTACAACCACCACAATAGACCACCATAGTGCTATGTCCATGGCTTGCGCTCATGTATTGCGTAAGAGTTGAAAAAGGCTGAAGCGTGTTAAAAAGTATGAACCAATTGCTCGGCTCGTCACCGGGGTTGTACATGATGGGAGTATTTTGTGTAATGGAAATGAAGCATGGCCTAACTATATGATTTTGTAGGGATAAGCTTTCTTTGGCTATGTTATTTTGATAGGACATGATTATTTGTTAGTATGCTTCGAAGTATTATTATTTTTATGTTTTATAA
>NW_025232802.1:0-9028 GCF_018294505.1 Triticum aestivum | reverse complement strand
TTATTATTATTATTATTATTATTATTATTATTATTATTATTATTATTATTATTATTATTATTATTTGTCACTCCTTTTTTCGACACGAGTGTGTGGTCACTAGTCGGGGAGCCTAATTTCTCTCTCAAAGCCGCTAGAGATTAGTTTGCTAAGCTGGCCTAACGAGAAGTACTTCGCCTTCGGGATAGGAGGTTGAAGTCGTAGGCTGACCCGCTTGAAGTCTTGAGATAGGATGTGTCATGTTAAAGCACGACACAAGCACTTTTTTTTCTAAGGCCAATTTTCGGATTGGCACCGAACACTTGATCTTGTTCGGACGTCAATTTTTTACTGATGTTTTTTGGTTTTCCAAGCTTGTGGCACTTTTAAACTATTTGTGTGTTTTCAACACGTCTCGCAGTGCAACGTCGGACACCTTTAGAGATTCGGCAAAAACATTCTCGGATATTGCTATATATGCATCGGTTTCGAATTGTGTCTTCGGTCAATAGTTGGGTTGCCCGGCTCCTGCGCTTGCCTCCTACGTTCCGCTTTGTTTGGCTAGGTGTGCAAAGGGAGAACCACTGTGATTGTGCTTCCGGCTCACATGGTTAAAGCACCTCAGTGGAGAAAGCCGAAAACTGACTGTCACAATAAGCGTAAACTGGTCAGCGATCCGATGACGGTGTTAAATGACGGGCCATTCATAACAATGGCCGAAGTGTTTACGGCTTGACCTCAACTGTCGCCGAACACTACCGGGGGCTATTAACTGGCCTCCCAAACTAAATCCTCGATATTTTGCTCTTACATTCGAGCTGAGGTTTCATGATCATGCTTAGCATGACAACCCAAAGAAAGGAACCCATAGCGGGACTATTTTCTTTGGAAGACATTTCTTCTGTTAAACAGTAATATAACATATATCTTTGCGTACCTTTGTTTATAAAACCGTATGGCCAGTTTGCCTTGTTTGCCGGAAATCTTTGCCCTCATAAAGGCTTTATAAAGTAGGACAAACATTCCTCGGCTACTAGCCGAGGAGGTGGAAGCCGATGGTCGGTCAACAAAGTTTTGAATAATGGGGATCCGAGCATTAATGACGTAAAGTACTTGGATACATAGAGTCATTACACACAATTTTTGATTTTACTATGGATATCGATCCTTAATTCGGCCACCCGTGCCCGCATTAAGGCTCGGGGGCTAATGTGCTTCGGGCTTATTATTTACAAATATTAAAGGGGCACATCGATCCCTTGATCTGGTGTTGCCACCCGACCAGTGTCTCGGGGGCTACTGCATTGCCTATCCAATGCAGAAAATTTGAAGTGTAATACAGTTTCCGAGGAGATTTTGATCCTCAGGTTGGTCGGCCTCACCCAACCCGAGTCTCGAGGACTGAGCACGCCGCCTTTTGTGTCCCGAAGTATTCTGCCGAGCTAGGACTTGATCCTCAGACCGATTTTGCAAATCAACCTGAGTCTCAGCGGCTACTGGGATCAGCGGCCTTATGTCGTCCTTCATGTGCATCTCGGGTTTTAGACTGATACCCACCTTGGGGCTACTGGCTATATATCTCGGCAGAGAATAAATTGCACCAATCAAGAATATTGACAAAAATTGGCCCACATTCGGGGTGGTGCACCACCTCGGAAGCAGTCCGGCATAAAGCTCGGGCGCTAGTGGCTGGCTCCATAGAGGGCATTTCCGGCATTAAGATTGGCTAAACTCCTTCAAACTTCTTTGAACCAAGGTGATTTACGACACCTCGGATACAGTCCGGTGTTGGAGCTCGGATGCAGTCTGACGTTGGAGCTCGGATACGTAGTCCGGCATTGGAGCTCAGATACATTCCGGCGTTACATCTCGGAAGCGGTCCGGCGTTGGTGCACGGCTGCAAAAGATACCTCGAATGCAGTCCGGCGTTGGAGCTCGGACGCAAGAGGATGCTGCCGCCCGAGAACAACTTCAAACCCGAGGTGTGGCATAAAAATAACAAGGCATTGATAAAGGCCGGAAACTTAAAGGGGCTCCTCAGATACCCGACGTGTAAACTCGTCGAATGTATTTCGGCGATCCTCAAGATCGAAGATGAGAAGATTTGTTGAACCAGTTTTCAAGACCGACGACCGAAGATGAAGAACAATTCGGGAGAATCGAGGAGCGTCCCTAACTTGAAGACCGGTTCAGGGGGCTACTGACGGTGACCTGGACTAGGGGGTACTCACCACGTCATCTCCCGATCTGTTAGATTAGGCCGAGGATCCCCATGGCCGTATACTCATGGGCCAGTTCAGACAGCTGCCGCATACAAGGAAGATTCCACAAGACTTAGCGATCAAGACAAGGACTCCTCCCCACGTGCGTATTCGGCTAGGACTCTTGTTATCCTAGGCCTCTGGTGCATTATATAAACCGAGGCCAGGCTAGTAGATAGATGTGATACATACAATCATACCATAGGATAGCTTCTAGGGTTTAGCCTCTACGATCTCGTGGTAGATCAACTCTTGTACTACCCATATCCTCAATATTAACCAAGCAGGATGTAGGGTTTTACCTCCATCAAGAGGGCCCGAACCTGGGTAAAACATCGTGTCCCCTGCCTCCTGTTACCATCGATCCTAGACGCACAGTTTGGGACCCCCTACCCGAGATCCGCCAGTTTTGACACCGACATGTGGAGTAATAGTAGTAGATGCAGAATCATTTTTATCTACTTGACACGGACGTGATGCCTATATTCATGATCATTGCCTAGATATTCTCATAACTATGCACTTTTCTATCAATTGCTCAGCAGTAATTTGTTCACCCACCATAATAGATGCTATCTTGAGAGAAGCCACTAGTGAAACCTATGGCCCCTGGGTCTCTTTCTTATTAGATTGATCTCTTTTATTTACATCGCATCTCGTTTACTATTTTGCAGTCTTTACTTTCCAATCTATACAACAAAAAACCAAAAATATTTACTTTACTATCTTTATCAGATCTCACTTTTGCGAGTGATCGTGAAGGGATTGACAACCCCATTATCGCATTGGTTGCAAAGTTCTTGATTGTTTGTGCAACTACTAGGTGACTTGTGCGTTCTCTCCTACTGGATTGATACCTTGGTTCTCAAAAACTGAGGAAAATACTTATGCTACTTTGCTGCATCACCCTTTCCTCTTCAAGGTAAAACCAACGCATGCTCAAGAGGTAGCAGTAGTGGCACAATTTCCTTGAGGCCATAATGAGACCAAAGATCAACTTTTGCACGCCAAAGTACCTCGATCTAGCCCCCTGCAACAAGGAGCTAAGGAAGTACACTGGGCGCTGCACCAGTTTCTTCCTTGCCGCATCCTTGGGGTTGCTCTTGTTGTCGTGCTCACTGCTGTCTTGATCTTTTCTAACTCTGCCGTTATCTACCCACTTTCTGTCTCATATACTTCTCTTTGTGCTACAAAGGCCGCACTGACCACTTGGTTGGTTGCCACCAAGTATAGCAACAATGGCTATTGGGGTTTGTGTGCAACCAAGGTAGGCACAGAGGATAGGTAGGCCTTCAACTCATGCAGAGCTGCATTTGCTTCCCGGGTCCAGTTCATAGGCCATGCCTTCTTCAAAATTTTAAAAAACGGCAGGGCACGGTCGACAGACTTGGAAATGAACCTACTCAGTGCGGCGATGCATCCCGTCAAGCGCCTCACATCCTTAACTATCCTTGGTGCTCGGATCTGTGTGATGGCTTTGATCTTGTCAGGGTTAGCTTCGATCCCCTGATGGGACACGAACAAACCAAGCAGCTTGCCGGAGGGGACACCAAACACACACTTCTCCGGATTAAGATTCAAATTGATCTTTCGCATATTAGCAAATGTCTCCTCCAAATCCTGGATAAGAGTGGTCTTATCCTTGGTTTTGACCATGATATCATCCATATAGGCTTCTATGTTTCTGTGTAGCTGTGGCCCAAAACCAATCTGAACTGCCCTTGCAAAAGTGGATCTGCACTCTTTAGTCTGAATGGCATGCAGATAAAGCAGTACGTACCACATGGAGTGATGAACGATGTGTTCTCTTCATCTTCTTTGGACACAAAGATCGGCTGATATCCGGAATACGCGTCCAGAAAGGAGAGCAAACCACACCCTGAAGTGGAATCCACAATCTGGTCGATATGCGGCAAGGGAAATGGGTCCTTCGGGCAAGCCTTGTTGAGATATGTGAAATCAATGCAAAGCCTCCATTTCCCATTTGTCCTCCAGGCTACCACTGGATTTGCTAGCCATGTAGGATGCAGTACTCCTCTAACCAAACCAGCTGCCTCCAGTTTCTTGATTTCCTCCGCAATAAACCGCTGCCTTTCCAAGGCCTGCTTCCGGACTTTCTGCTTGACAGGTCGGGCGTGTGGGCTAATAGCAAGGTGGCGCTTGATTACTTTCCTGGGAACACCGGGGATATCACATGGTTGCCAGGCAAACACATTGATATTCGCCCGCAGGAAGGCAACTAGCGGGCTTTCCTATTTTTCATCAAGGGTGGTGCTGATAGTGAAAGTACCGTCAATGCCAGCCAGCCCTACCGGGACATTCTTCACTTGGGGTGCAACAACCATGGATCTCTTGCTGTTGGAACACTCCGTCTTGTCATCAACGGGTGTCGTGCACTCGAAGGGGGCACACTTCCAAGACTCCTTGCCAGAGCTCCTACAATCCCTTTTCTTTCCTTTGCTTTCCTTGGCAGGAGCTGTTGCTGTCGTAGCCTCTGATGTGACTGCATCCCGGTACATCTTGTCCACGTAGATAATTGCGTCCTTCTCATCCAATGGGATAGTGATGACTCCCAGTGGCCCAGGCATCTTCAGAGTGTTATAAGCATAGTGGGATGCTGCAATGAACTTGGCCAGGGCCGGGCATCCAAGAATCCCATTGTACAACAGTGGGAGATCAACCACATCAAACACAACTTTCTCTGTCCGGTAGTTCAGTTCTCCCCCAAAAGTCGTTGGCAACGTAATCTTCCCTTTAGGGTGGCTCCTGCCAGGGTTAACTCCTTGAAACGTGTCGGTAACCTCTAGCTCTTCTTCTCCTATCTGAAGCTGGTTGATGACTGCTTGGGAAATCAGATTCAACACGGCCCCGTGATACGTCTCCAACATATCTATAATTTTTGATTGTTCCATGATGTTATATTATCAATCTTGGATGTTTTATAATCATTTTATATCATTTTTTGCTCCTAACATATTGACATAGTTCCAAGTGCCAGTTGTTGTTTTTCCATGTTTTTTACATTGTAGAAAATCAATATCAAACAGAGTCCAAATGTCACGAAAGTTTATGGAGATTTTTTTGGACCAGAAGGAACGTAATGGGCCCTGGCTGCGCCTGGGGGTGCCTCAAGGGGAGCACAACCCACCAGGGCACGCCAGGAGGCCCAAGCACGCCCTGGTGGGTTGTGCCCGCCTCAGGTGCCCCCGGACCACCTCTTTGCTCTATAAGTACCCCAATATTCCCAAAACCCTAGGGGAGTCGACGAAATATTGATCCAGCCGCTGCATAGTCCAAAACCACCAGATCCAATCTAGACACCATCTCGGATGGGGTTCACCACCTCCATTGGTGCCTCTCCGATGATGCGTGAGTAGTTCTTTGTAGACCTTCGGGTCCGTAGTTAGTAGCTAGATGGCTTCCTCTCTCTCTCTATCTCTCTCTCTCTCTTGATTCTCAATGCAATGGTCTCTTGGAGATCCATATGATGTAACTCTTTTGCGGTGTGTTTGTTGGGATCCGATGAACTTTGAGTTTATGATCAGATTTATCTCTTTTTATATCCATGAAAGTATTTGAGTTTCTTTGATCTCTTTTATGCATGATTGCTTATAGCCTCTTATTTCTTCTCCGATATTTCGGTTTTGTTTGTCCAACTTGATCTATTTATCTTGCCATGGGAAGAGGTGCTTTGTAGTGGGTTCGATCTTATGATGCTTGATCCCAGTGTGAGAAGCGGAACCGACACATATGTATCGTTGCTACTAAGGATAAAACGATGGGGTCTATCTCTACATAGATAGATCTTGTCTACATCATGTCATCATTCTTATTGCATTACTCTGTTTCTCCATGGACTTAATACACTAGATGCATGCTGGATAGTGGTCGATGTGTGGAGTAATAGTAGTAGATGCAGGTAGGAGTCGGTCTACTAATCTTGCATGTGATGCCGATGTAATGATCATTTCCTGGATATCGTCATGAGTATTTGAAGTTCTATCAATTGCCCAACAATAATTTTTGACCCACCGTTTTCTATTTTTCTCGAGAGAAGCCACTAGTCAAACCTATGGCCCCCGGGTCTCTTTCTCACATTATTTGCCTTTGCGGTCTACTTTTCCTTTGCGTTTATTTTCAGATCTACTAAACCAAAAACCCAAAAATACTTTGCTGCAATTTATTTTATTTGGCGTTCGATCTATCAATCTTTACAACTATCTCATGTCCGTTTGGCAATTTCTGGCGCCGTTACCCGAAAGGGATTGACAACCCCTTTTACACGTCGGGTTGCGAGTATCTGTTGTTTGTGTGCAGGTAATGTTTACGTTGTGTTGCTTGGTTCTCCTACTGGTTCGATAACCTTGGTTTCATATCTGAGGGAAATACCTACCGCCGTTGTGCTGCATCATTCCTTCCTCTTTGGGGAAATACCGACGTAGCTTCAAGTGACATCAAAAGGAATTTCTGGCACCGTTGCCGGGGAGGATCTTCAACATATACCAGGTTCCTAATAACAAATCTCATCTCCTCGCAATTTATATTATTTTCCATTTGCCTCTCGTTTCCTCTACTCCACTTCACGAAAATGTGCCGTTTTATTCACCCCTCTTTTTCCGTCCGTCGTTTTCTTGCCGGATCCATTTTTCATGTGTGTGTTTTTGATTGCGTATTCATGATGCCTCAAAGAAAATATTATGATGTTCCTTACCCCAATATCTTGCTTGAGATTGAGAAAAGTACTAAGGAATATATGACTACACAATTTGAGCATAATAAGTATTTTACCGAAGAACTTAAGGAACACTCCGTTGTGCTTGATGCTATAACAAAACAACCTGATGATATTAGTAGAGAATTTTGCGATATCCAATCTAAGTATGCTTTTGCTGAAAGTATGATATTAGTAGCAACCGAGCTTGCGCCATAGCCTCTGTGGCTGTGCTTGGCATAGATGTTGATGACGTCGACCGCACCATTGCTTGGCTCATGACGGTGCCAGCGGCGACGGCTGTGGTGCCGCGCCCATGCAGTTGTGGGATGACCATCTAGGAAGCGGGGTCGCGCCACGGTGGTGCTTGAGGTTCAGTGGCTCCATCGGGCGCAGCGGTCCGGTCAGCTTGTCCGGGAGGAGGCGCATGGGTCGCGGTCGCTCCCGCGGTGGGGGCAGCCGGAAGGCGATGGCTCACCCCGGACCGATCGTTGTTGCTGCAGCTATGCCCGTCAGTGGGAGGAGGGGGTGCAGATGGAGTGAACCCCTCGCCCACACCTTGTGGAGCGTGAGCGCCAAGGTATTGCTAATGTTGTTCTCCTCCGACATCTCCAGCCCCCATGTCGGCCACGGGGGGAGCGGCGATGGCGCCACCACCTCCAATCACGCCCCCAGCAGCGTTCACGTCCTCGCTCGCCCTCGCATCCTCCAAGGCACTAGAGGCCACAGGCGGCGGAGACTTCGAGGTGGACGGATGGGCTGAAGGGCCGGACTTCTTCTTCTTAGGCGCCATGGTAGATGGCATCGTCGAAGACGAAGATGGTGATGAAGATGATGTGCTGCGCACGCTTTTAGGTTCGCGCAAGCGAGCCCCCTACCTGGCGCGCCAAAGATATCGCTGAATATCCACGGCCACCTATGGGACTAGGAGGCCCCTTGCTGGTTTGGAAGGGGGACGTCACGTTGCACAAAGAGCAGACCAGCGCATGGCAGCACGACTGATAGAGGCAAAGGTGTCCCGTCTTTCGATGAGATGGTGGATATCGTTTTAGAGGAAGACGACTTTGACGATCCGACTACGAACATGCGAGGACGTAGCGCCTTAGCAATCGCTAAACCAACTCCGAGGGGTTATTGACCACGCCGAAGCACAATCAACCTGACCACGAGGGCCTGTTTCCTGCGAGCAAACGAAGAACAAGCAAGAAACTGAGATTGCAATCTGGATATTGCGAATATAAGATGAATGCTTCATTGATCAAGGTGGGGTTCTGTGACGTCTTGGTCTGGTCATTGGACACAAACGAAGTACGCGAAGTTGCACCTACGGCGAACTTTTAATCTAAACAAAACCCAAGGAAAAAGCTACTAGATGGATCTACTTATATGGGAGCAAGGGCTGGCGGCCAAGGAGGTGGAAGGACATCCCAAGGTAGCCTAAAACTAACCCTATGTCATACAAGGCTCATGGGCCCAAGTGGAGGTGGTGCAACACCTTTGGACTTGTTGTTTGACTCGGATTCTACTGCAGCGTCAGATTGTTTCATCGATATCTTAATGCTCCAGACGAATTTCAAGGTGATTCCAATTGGGTTGGAAAGAGCATGAAATCTACTTTCCAAAAAAAAGAATCACCCAATTCGGAGTCCGTATGAAAAAGTTGTTGACGTTTTGAGTCAGGTATGTCTCTGCAGTCCGAATCTGAATCCAGAACGTGAGAGACTTGGACTCTATCTTCTCTTGGCCCAAAAATGACGTGAGAGGACTTTTTGAACATAACCTAAACTTCTCCTTTTCCCGTATCTTCATATGTGGATTGTACAAATGTCCCATACACCTGCAATTAGACAAAACACAAAAGTGTGTGAAGTATTTTTGTTCTGGATAGCATAAATAGATGATTGAATAGTTTGCACTAGAAATCACCTGACAAATATGCATCTATGCAATATTTTTGGTCGTATCCAAGGTAGACATGTCCTCATCAACGATAGAGAGCACACAAGCAATTTACCCATGTTCGGGCCGCCGTGAGGCATAAAACCGTACTCCTACTTTGGTGGAATGATGGTGGAAT
>NW_025232801.1:0-9035 GCF_018294505.1 Triticum aestivum | reverse complement strand
CGCCGATGGCAACGCACACCCAGGCCCGCCACCGCCATCCACAGCCGAGGCACAAGACCCCGCCGCAGCAGACGCCGCCCTCACGGCCAGAGGGACTCGCCCCACGCCACAAGCGCCGATGGAGGCACCGCGGGCAGGGCCACCCCGCCGGATCTGAGAGGCGACGCGCCGACGCGCGCACCACAGAAGCAGGGCACGGGGGCGCAGCGCCAGCCGGCCGCGAGCACCGCCGCCCTCCCCACCGCGCCGGAGCACGAACGGAGCGCGCGGAGGAGCGACGCACCGCCGCCGCCACACGAGCCCCCTGCTCGTAGACCGGCCGCTTTGGCACGCCAGAGCCCCGCCGCCGCCGGATCCGCGCGGGGCTTTGCCCGGCGGAGGCTGTTGGGCGGCGGCGAGGGGGAGGGAAGCCGGTGGTGGGGGGGCGCTGCGGTGACGAGATGCGCCGCCGCCCGGGTCGCCCTGGGGAGGACGACGCGGGGGCCTTTTCTTACTGATCCGTCAAAACCATGAACATATGTTTTGGTTTTCGCAAACATGGCCGAACAGCAACCATGATAAGAAGTGGTAGTTATGTATACAACAAACATATGGCCAAGCACGGAAATAGGAAATAAATGGAAGTTCAGTGTTATGTCTTGTGGATTCTACTAAAATGGAACTACAACTAGGAAAACAATGAAATAAGCTAGGAAAAAGGATTACAAATCTGTAGAAAGAACTCCCTTAAACAAACTTCATCAGCAGCTCCCAAGTTGCTGCCATGAGGCAAAATATACGTTTGCTAGTTTCCTAGTAACCACCATCATTTTTTTACTGCTCCACTGAAATTCAAAATGGAGTGTGCGAGGCCTGGCTCAGTTGACAATAGTCGTTAAGCATGCGCCAGATCCTCCAAAGGTGAGGATAATCAAGAAGTTGCTCACTGACGACAGATCATGATGCCGGAATTAGCCTAACGAAACCACAAGCTACAACGGTGATTCCAGTAGTTTAGGTGTGGCTGCAGGATTTTGCCTTGGCTTTTATTATTCTTCTATATAGTTTATTGTGGCTATTGGTTAACTTAATTTTATGTTTTTGCCTAGCATAGGCCTTTTGCATCCTTTTGGTCTCGCTGGTTTACCTTGTCAATTTGTGTGCCTTCTTGGTGTTCTTCTGATACGGAACAACACACACCTGTTTGTCGAGAAAAACTAATCTATGGAGATTAGATCCTATATATTATATCTCAACTTTAGTAGTTTACTCTCTTATCCCTCCTCTAAAGCAGCTTTGTGGTAAAACTGTCCTCTGGCCAATATGTACGCTGTTATGATTCCCCTGTTATGATCTAGGGGACCATTCAGCTCTGTTAGGACCAAACAGTCAACTTTACATGAGTTTTCCTGATCGTATATAATTAACTTCAGACGCGACTAAGAAATAAGAATAGTATAAAACTCTAAATAGGCCTTTGCTTTCCAATAATATGTGAGATAGTCAGTTTCTAATTAAGCATGTTCTGACAATAATATGTGCTTCAGCAGATGCATGTGCACAAGTCAAATCAAGATGTTCATCCTCAACTTGTATGTACACAAAATTTAGGGTGAATATTGTGGATTCTGGTTCATGTTTATTCTTTTTTAACTCAAATAGATGTATTGCTTTGCTTGTCAAGTTTTCATTTCTTGTTGGAACTCTTGTTACCTAGTGTAAACATACATGCCCAATGATATGCTTACCTAGTGTAAGCATCTCATTGGCATCCCCAGCACCTATCGTTGGCTGTATCGAAGTTGGTTGCTTTGTAATACAAAGCGAGGGAAACCCTTTTTCGTAAGGGGAGGATGATGCGCCCAACAACAGGGTCACAATCGTACCTGAGTTGGCTACTTAGGAGAGATACTAACAACAATGCTACCGCCTAGATTTCATCTACAAGCTACTAGTTGTTCGTATCTGCTTACATACAGGAAATCAGATCCTTTTGCTTCAACTGCTGAAGAGAGAGCAGCTGATCGGGAAAGTACGTGCACTATCCATTTGTTGGTAATAGTATGTTTACCAAAAGTGGGCGTGCACACATATGGACATGATGGACGAGGCGGAGGGCGAGGCGGAGGGCGAGGCGGAGACGAGGCTACCAAAGGCGGCCGGATCACCGCCGCTGCTCCTTCAACCCTCGTCTGGCGGACGCGCTCCGGCGCATGAGATCCAACCGGCCTCTCCTAGTACCCTAGCGGTGGCGCCGCCGGGTGGAACGGACGAGCCGGCGGGATCGGGTGGCGCTTGCGGTGTTCTGCAGCCTGGTGAGATCGGACGGGATGAATCGCGTTGGATGCAATGGCGGGCGAGCTTCTCCGAAGGGAACAAGTCCGTCGTTTGGATCGAAGGACGACTTCGTTTCTCTCTACGTTCGAGATGGATGGTTCTCCTAGATTTGGACAACGACGTCCTCGCTGGCGACTATTTTCCGGACGGCGGCAAGATTGAGGTTAGTTCTAGGTTCATTCTCGATTTATATGACGTAGTTGTTGGTGAATGTATGCAGGTGGATGTTCAACTGAGGTCACCGGAGTTGATCGATCTTTCGGAGCCGATGGTTCATGCAAGACCGGGAGGGAGGTTTTGGGCGCTTATGGACAGTGACGACAAGGAACAGGTCGAGGGCCATATCTCTATGAAGACCGCCGGCGGAGTGCCCATGGCCTCGCCGAGCGTTGGTTCATCGCCGGAGCTGGAGATCAAGACCGATCGATGTAGCTCTCCTGTTCAAACCTCAAAGCCGGTCATGAAGCCGTGGAGTGGACCAATTCCAAAGGTTCTGAGAAAGCCGGTAACGTTGTCTGATTTTTTGCCGGATAACTGGACTCTTGTGACGCGGAAGAAGAAGAAGGATCGGCGGCCGCCGGCGGCGCTGAGGCCGGAGCCGGCGAGCGATCGTTCGTCCGTGATTAGGGCGGATCGGATCGTGCGTTTGAATGCGTTGATCGGTTCTGACGGGCTGGGAGTAGTGGGCCGCTGCACGGGCACTTCTGCGACCGGGACGTCGGGGTTGGGTGGTTTGGCTAAGTATGGGCCGGGATTAGCGGGGCTAAAGGCCCAGGCAAAACCGGCTACTGGCGAGCGGCCTGTCGAGGCGTACGTGCATGTGATTGCGTCAGATTGTGAGCCATCACATGCACGATCGATTTCTCCCTGTCGAGGTGTTGTTCTCACTAGGGTTCGCCGCCGCGGACGGGTGGGTTTTCCGGCTGCCGTGCGTGGCCGTGCGAGGCGGGCCTTGGGCGTCTCTCTCGGACTTGCAACGTCGGCTGGCGACGACATGATGCCGCCCAAGCCTCCGCCGCTGGCGAAGAAGGGCACGTCGCCCGCGGGTGCTGCGGCCACGGCTGCGGCGTTGCCTGCGCCGGGTGTGGCTAGGGCTGCGCCTCCGCCTACGCCGGCCATGAGGCCACCCAGGGCGACAGCTCCGCCTCCACCTCGGGTGCCGGCTATGAGGCCATCAGCTCCGCACACGGCTGGGGCGCTGGCCCCGTTCGCGGCTAGGGCGTCGGCGCCGCATCCGCATGTGGCTCCTGTCCCCGGACCGCGGGCTGCACAGGCGCCGTCTGCTAGGACCGAAACGCCGCCGGCACAACGTCCATGGCCGAGGCAGATGGCGTGAGGCCGAGGTAGTGTTGGTCAGGGTTCGACTGGCCTTGGGACGGGAGCGTCGGCGGGAGATGGCCGTAACCCCCCGCGCAGTCAGTGGGGCGATGACGGGTACGACGCTTATGGTGCTGGTTTGCACAGGGGTTCTTCCTCTACCGGAGGGGGCCGTGGCTATGCTTGGGTGGACAATGGCAATGATAACCGGGGTTTCCAAGGACCGACCGAAAATTTCGTCGAGGGCGCGGCCGGTCCTAACAACCGCGCGTTCCGAGGACGCTTTCGTGGAGGTCGGAACGGGAACCGGAGGCACTACCAGCCTCGGCATTCTAAGACCGCTACAGTGTCGGAGGTAGCGGAGGGTGCATCGGATCTACCGCAGGTGGCGGTGGAGACGGTGCAGGCTTTGGCTGCAGTTTCTGTGCCAGAGCCCATGCAGACTGGCGACTCTACTTCTGAGCAAGGTTCGGACAAGGCCGACAGTGACAAGTTGTCTAAGTGGGCGGCTAAGAAGAAGAAGCTCACTTGTTTCCATTGTGGGGAACTGGGTCACTTTTTGGTTCAGTGTACTGCGGAGTTATGTGATCTGTGCCGGAAACCTAAACACACAGCGGCCGACTGTCCTCTTATGTTGGGGCCTAAACCATCCGTTCAGATTTACGAAGTGTGTTGTTCGGAGTTGATGTTTTTTGAGTCTCCATCTGCGGAGCCTTCTGCACCCATACTGGAAACATCTTTCTCCGGTGTGGTGAAGGTGGTTCACGGGCCATTGACAGAAGCACAGATCATTCAGCAGTTGAGAGAGCTTGCTCCGGGTAATTTTCAGTGGTCCTTACTTAAGCTCACCAATAACTCTTATAAAGTGGATTTCCCGTCTAAGGAGGATCAGGTGAGGATTCTCAAGTTCGGTATGAGAAGGGTCACAGGTACTAGTTATGTGTTGGAGTTTGATAAGTGGAAAAAGCAAGAGCCACAGGGCACGCCTTTAACTCAGATTTGGGTTCGTTTCTCTGGGGCCCCGTCTGCTCCTCTGGACAGCTTCTTGGTGACCTGGAGCTTGGGTTCTTTGATTGGCAGGACTGAGCAGGTGGATATGCTGTTCACTCGGGCTCATGGGGTGGCACGGCTGCTTGTCAGTGTCGCCAATATTCAGTTCTTGCCAGATGTGGTGCCATGGATGTATGCGGGTGTTTTATATCAGTTGGATGTTGAGTATGAGGATCCTGATCTATTCAATGAGTTTGAGGATGATAATCCCATGGACACTTCTGAGGGAGGAGGGGGTTCGGGGAACCAGGATGAGTTTGCTAAGAGTAATGATGACAAGGCTAAGGGGCCTATGGGGCAGTCTGACAATGGTGACTCCGCCCCTGTGGGGTCTTCTAGCACAGTTCCGACTACCACTCTTCAGATTGGCTCTTTTGGGGCGTTCTCGGCTCCGCCGAGGTTGTCGTGTGACAGGGTCGGTGCTGCGAGTCCGGTGCTCAGTTTGCAGGTGACGAGGTCTGTTGAGGACGGAGGTGCAGCGGGGCAGGAGGTCCCGCCCTCGGTTGTTTCTTCTCCTTCGGCACCGGCTGTGGTGGCCGAGCCGGTGGTCGCGAGAGGAGGTGACGAGCAGGAGGATCAGCCCTCTGGGCCTTTGACGCCGGCGGTGCCGAGGGTCGGCGCAGCGCCCTTGGTGAGGTCGCCGGCTTGCGGGGGAGCGGGCGCGCAGGAGGCCGTCGCTTCTTCTTCTGTTGCTCTGGAGGGCGGGCCGGGTGGTTTGGTCGCTGCGGCACCGGACTCCCTGGACCGCGCTAGGCCGAGTTCACCGGTCTCGGGCGTCGGCGGGTTGGCCGTCGATAGGCCTTGGGAGCCCTCGCCGACTTTGGATGTTGCTCCGGTGGCCCCGGCGCTGGTCACCGCGATTGGGGGACGGGCAGGAGGCTCTTTCCCCAGCGCAGCTTCTCGCGAGGAGGTCACCGCTTTCGGTGGGATCCCGGATCCTTTCTCTGCAGGGAGACGGGTCAGCGGGAGACTGCAGGAGCAGCCGGATGTTGATGACATGCAGCTCAGGTGCGCGTTGAGGGCGGCCAAGTTGCGCGATGTCGAGCTTTCTACTGGTATGTCTGTTAACAAGTCAAATTCTATTATGCATTTTACCAATGATGAGATTGTGCAAAATGCCAACCAACTAGGAGTATCTCTTGGTAATAATGATCTAGAGATTTCTAGGTCCGTTAATGATATGCTAGATTTGGAAGCTGAAAGAGCGTTAGAATTAATTCGTAACATAGCGGCAGTTAGGCCGATGAATGAGTCGGAGATTTATGCGCTTGGGGTCAGGGTTCTTGATGGTTTGTGTGCTGATCTTGACCCTGCAGTACAGGAGACGGAGGAGCAGGATGAGTATGCCTCCCCTGATACCTCTACCCATGAGGATGTGTCTTTGGTGGTAGAGGCTCAATCTGAGCGTGCCGAACCTTCTGATGTTTGCGTTAAGCCTAAAAGGACCTGGAAACGGAAGGTTTATCCGGTGTCGGCTGTGCGTAGAAGTGCCAGGATCCGTACCTCTAAAAAATTTCATGATGAAATATGAGAGGCATCTTTTGGAACAACAGAGGTCTTAAAGACTTGGCTAAAAGACGGTTTCTAGCAGAGGCTTCTCTTGAACATCATCTAGACTTTATTGCTTTGTCCGAGACTGGACGAGGTGATTTTTTTCCACAATTTCTGAGCACCTTATCTGGGGGGTAGATTTTGACTGGCACTGCCTCCCACCTAGAGGAAGATCCGGTGGGGTTTTACTCGGGGTAAAGTGCGAAATGTTGGAGGTTCGGAGTGTAGTGTTGGGTGAGTTTGCGGTAAAGTTTCAGGTCAGAACTAAAGCGGATGGTTTTGATTGGGCTTTGGTGGCAGTCTATGGTGCTGCGCAACCCGAACTCAAGCCAGATTTCTTGGCTGATTTGGTCCGTGTTTGCGGCAACGAGCAGTTACCCGTCTTAGTGGGTGGTGATTTTAACATTATTCAAAGAAAGGAGGAAAAGAATAATGACAACTTTGATGGCAGATGGTCGTTTATGTTCAATACTATCATTGAAAGCTTGGATCTCAGAGAGATAGAGCTTTCGGGTAGGAATTTCACTTGGGCAAACTCGCTACCGGTCCCGACTTTTGAGAAGCTTGATCGTGTTTTGGCGAGCGTCGATTGGGAACAGAAGTATCCTCTGGTAACGGTGCAGGCGTTGACACGAGGTATCTCGGATCACACACCGCTATTAGTCGACTCAGGGGCTCAAACTCATATGGGTAATAAGAATATTTTCTCCTTCGAACTTGCTTGGTTTGAAAGAGAAGGGTTTGTTGAGTTGTTAGCTAGAGAGTGGGCTAAAGACTCGGGGGGGAAGGTCACCCATTGAGCGGTGGCAGTGCAAGATTCGTCATCTTCGAAGGTTCCTTCGTGGATGGGCTAAGCATACGAATGGGATATATAAGGCGGAGAAGGAAAGACTCCTTATGATTATTCACTCCCTTGAGTTAAAAGCTGAAACTTCTATTTTAGATACCAGCAAGATGGAGTCTAAAGTGGAGGCCGAGTTAAGGTTGAAAGAGCTCCTCCGCGAGGAGGAACTGAAATGGGCTTTGAGAGCTAAGGTTCGTAAGGTTGTCTAAGGAGAGGACAACACTCAATTTTTTCATATGATTGCTAATGGTAAGCATCGTAAGAAGAGAATATTTCAATTAGAACAAGATGAAGGGACGATAGTTGGTCAGGAAAACCTGAAAGTTTACATTACCAACTATTATTAGCAGCTGTTTGGACCTCCGTAAGAGAGTTTTGTGTCCCTTGATGAGTCAAGAGTTGAGGATGTTCCCCAACTTGAGACAGAAGAGAATGAGATTTTGACTGCTCCTTTTACGGAGGAGGTGTTTGAGGCCATTGCACAAATGAAAAACAATAAAGCGCCAGGACCAGATGGGTTTCCGGCGGAGTTCTACAAAAAGTGCTGGCATTTTATTAAGGGTGACTTGTTGCCGATGTTTCATGATTTATTCATTGGTCAGCTTCATTTGTTCAAGCTCAATTTTGGAAAGATAACTTTTCTTCCTAAGAAGACAGAGGCTATTCGCATTGAGCAGTTTAGGCCTATCTTTTTGCTTAATGTCAGTTTAAAATTTTCACCAAGGTTGGGACGAACCGACTCACGCAGATTGCGCATTCAGTTGTGCAACCGTCCCAGACCGCTTTCATGCCAGATAGAAATATCCTTGAAGGGGTGGTCGTCTTGCATGAAACACTCCATGAGATTCACTCAAAAAAACTAGATGGTGTGGTTTTTAAAGTGGATTTTGAAAAAGCATACGAAAAAGTTAAATGGCCTTTCCTTCAACAGGCGTTGCGTATGAAAGGATTTGACAAGGCCTGGCGAGACCAGGTTGAGTCCTTTACGCAAAAAGGGAGTGTAGGGATTAAAGTGAATGATGATATAGGTCACTATTTCCAGACACACAAAGGACTAAGGCAAGGAGATCCCATGTCACCGATTCTATTCAACATAGTGGTTGATATGTTATCTATTTTAATAGGTCGGGCTAAGGATGCGGGGCAGGTGTCTGGTTTGGTTCCGCACCTAGTTGATGGTGGTATATCCATTTTGCAGTATGCTGATGATATTATCATCTTTATGGAGCATGACTTGGCGAAAGCAAGAAACATGAAGCTTGTATTGTGCTTATTTGAACAATTGTCTGGACTCAAGATTAACTTCCATAAGAGCGAACTATTTTGCTTTGGAAGTGCTAATGAGGACCAGGAGGCGTATAAGCAATTGTTCGGATGTGAGTTGGGTTCGTTACCGTTTACATACTTAGGTATACCCATTCATCATCGTAAGCTGACGAACAAGGAGTGGAAGTGCATCAAGGATCGTTTCGAAAAGAAACTGAGCTATTTGAAAGGGAAGCTCATGTCATATGGAGGTCGATTAATTCTAATTAATTCGGTCCTCACCAGTATGGCCATGTTTCTTTTATCCTTTTTTGAGGTCCCGGTGGGGGTCAGAAAGAGGTTAGATTTTATCGTTCTCGATTCTTTTGGCAGAATGATGAGTTGAAACGAAAGTATAGGCTTGCAAAATGGGATATCATCTGTAGGCCGAAGGACCAAGGCGGTCTAGGCATTGAAAACCTAGAGATCAAGAATAGATGTCTCCTTAGCAAATGGCTTTTTAAACTTTCGTTCAAGACAGAGGCTACTTGGGCTCAAATTTTGCGAAATAAGTATTTTCAGTCTAAAACTTTGGCTCAGGTGACTGTGCGCCCGACTGATTCACCGTTTTGGAAAGGATTGATGAGAGTCAAGCCCCTCTTCTTTAACAGGGCAAAGATCTTAGTCGGGGATTGGGCTAACACGAGGTTCT
>NW_025232800.1:8155-9036 GCF_018294505.1 Triticum aestivum | reverse complement strand
TACAAAGGGATTTAATTTTTTTAAACTTATTTGAACTCCTGACTTTTTGTGTGTTCAAAATGCACCATTCAAAGCCACATCATCATTTTTCAATCCTTTCTCACTTCATTTGTTATTTTCCATGCATTTACTAATTATTTTGAGCTATAAGACCCTAAAATTGAAAAGCATTTCAAATGAACTCTGAAAAGGTTGAAAGTTGGCATGGTATCATCATTTCATCCACATAGCATGTGCAATAAAGTTGAGAGGGTTACGGCAAAAACTGGATGCACTTCGTGTACAAAACGGACAATCTCTTTCAAAGTATCCGGATTTCATACGGAAACTCGTCTGTTACAAAGGGATTTCATTTTTTAAAACTTATTTGAACTCCTGACTTTTTGTGTGTTCAAAATACACCATTCAAAGCCACATCATCATTTTTCAATCCTTTCTGACTTCATTTGTTATTTTTCATGCATTTGCTAATTATTTTCAGCTATAAGACCCTAAGATTGAAAAGCATTTCAAATGAACTCTGAAAAGGTTGAAAGTTTGCATGGTATCATCATTTCATCCACATAGCATGTGCAATAAAGTTGAGAGGGTTACGGCAAAAACTGGATGCACTTCGTGTACAAAACGGACAATCTCTTTCAAAGTATCAGGATTTCATACGGAAACTCGTCTGTTACAAAGGGATTTAATTTTTTAAAACTTATTTGAACTCCTGAGTTTTTGTGTGTTCAAAATGCACCATTCAAAGCCACATCATCATTTTTCAATCCTTTCTGACTTCATTTGTTATTTTTCATGCATTTACTAATTATTTTGAGCTATAAGACCCTAAAATTGAAAAGCATTTCAAATGAACTCTGAAAAGGTTGAAAGTTGGCATG
>NW_025232800.1:4290-5238 GCF_018294505.1 Triticum aestivum | reverse complement strand
TGAACTCTGGAAAGGTTGAAAGTTGGCATGGTATCATCATTTCGTCCACATAGCATGTGCAAGAAAGTTGAGAGGGTTACGGCAAAAACTGGATGCACTTCATGTACAAACCGGACAATCTCTTTCAAAGTATCAGCATTTCATACGGAAACTCGTTAGTTACAAAGGGATTTCATTTTTTGAAACTTATTTGAACTCCTGACTTTTTGTGTGTTCAAAATGCACCATTCAAAGCCACATCATCATTTTTCAATCCTTTCTGACTTCATTTGTTATTTTTCATGCATTTACTAATTATTTTGAGCTATAAGACCCTAAAATTGAAAAGCATTTCAAATGAACTCTGAAAAGGTTGAAAGTTGGCATGGTATCATCATTTCATCCACATGGCATGTGCAATAAAGTTGAGAGGGTTACGGCAAAAACTGGATGCACTTCGTGTACAAAACGGACAATCTCTTTCAAAGTATCAGGATTTCATACGGAAACTCGTCTGTTACAAAGGGATTTCATTTTTTAAAACTTATTTGAACTCCTGACTTTTTGTGTGTTCAAAATGCACCATTCAAAGCCACATCATCATTTTTCAATCCTTTCTGACTTCATTTGTTATTTTTCATGCATTTACTAATTATTTTGAACCATAAGACCCTAAGATTGAAAAGAATTTCAAATGAACTCTGAAAAGGTTGAAAGTTGGCATGGTATCATCATTTACTCCACATAGCATTTGCAAGAAAGTTGAGAGGGTTATGGTAAAAACTGGATGCACTTCGTGTACAAAACGGACAATCTCTTTCAAAGTATCAGGATTTCATACGGAAACTCGTCTGTTACAAAGGGATTTCATTTTTTAAAACTTATTTGAACTCCTGACTTTTTGTGTGTTCAAAATGCACCATTCAAAGCCATATCATCATTTTTCAATCCTTTCTGACTTCATTTGTT
>NW_025232800.1:3439-4192 GCF_018294505.1 Triticum aestivum | reverse complement strand
AAACTTATTTGAACTCCTGACTTTTTGTGTGTTCAAAATGCACCATTCAAAGCCACATCATCATTTTTCAATCCTTTCTGACTTCATTTGTTATTTTTCATGCATTTACTAATTATTTTGAGCTATAAGACCCTAAGATTGAAAAGCATTTCAAATGAACTCTGAAAAGGTTGAAAGTTGGCATGGTATCATCATTTCATCCACATAGCATGTGCGAGAAAGTTGAGAGGTTTACGGCAAAAACTGGATGCACTTCGTGTACAAAACGGACAATCTCTTTCAAAGTATCAGGATTTCGTACGGAAACTCGTCTGTTACAAAGGGATTTCATTTTTAAAAACTAATTTGAACTCCTGACTTTTTGTGTGTTCAAAATGCACCATTCAAAGCCACATCATCATTTTTCAATCCTTTCTGACTTCATTTGTTATTTTTCATGCATTTACTAATTATTTTGAGCTATAAGACCCTAAGATTGCAAAGCATTTCAAATGAACTCTTAAAAGGTTGAAAGTTGGCATGGTATCATCATTTCATCCACATAGCATGTGCAAGAAAGTTGAGAGGGTTACGGCAAAAACTGGATGCACTTCGTGTACAAAACGGACAATCTCTTTCAAAGTATCAGGATTTCATACGGAAACTCGTCCGTTACAAAGGGATATCATTTTTTAAAACTTTGAACTCCTGACTTTTTGTGTGTTCAAAATGCACCATTCAAAGCCACATCATCATTTTTCAATCCTTTCTGAC
>NW_025232800.1:0-1036 GCF_018294505.1 Triticum aestivum | reverse complement strand
TGAACTCTGGAAAGGTTGAAAGTTGGCATGGTATCATCATTTCGTCCACATAGCATGTGCAAGAAAGTTGAGAGGGTTACGGCAAAAACTGGATGCACTTCATGTACAAACCGGACAATCTCTTTCAAAGTATCAGCATTTCATACGGAAACTCGTTAGTTACAAAGGGATTTCATTTTTTGAAACTTATTTGAACTCCTGACTTTTTGTGTGTTCAAAATGCACCATTCAAAGCCACATCATCATTTTTCAATCCTTTCTGACTTCATTTGTTATTTTTCATGCATTTACTAATTATTTTGAGCTATAAGACCCTAAAATTGAAAAGCATTTCAAATGAACTCTGAAAAGGTTGAAAGTTGGCATGGTATCATCATTCCATCCACATAGCATGTGCAAGAAAGTTGAGAGGGTTACGGCAAAAATTGGATGCACTTCGTGTACAAACCGGACAATATCTTTCAAAGTATCAGCATTTCATACGGAAACTCGTCTGTTACAAAGGGATTTCATTTTTTAAAACTTATTTCAACTCCTGACTTTTTGTGTGTTCAAAATGCACCATTCAAAGCCATATCATCATTTTTCAATCCTTTCTGACTTCATTTGTTATTTTTCATGCATTTACTAATTATTTTGAGCTATAAGACCCTAAAATTGAAAAGCATTTCAAATAAACTCTGAAAAGGTTGAAAGTTGGCATGGTATCATCATTCCATCCACATAGCATGTGCAAGAAAGTTGAGAGGGTTACGGCAAAAATTGGATGCACTTCGTGTACAAACCGGACAATCTCTTTCAAAGTATCAGCATTTCATACGGAAACTCGTCTGTTACAAAGGGATTTCATTTTTTAAAACTTATTTCAACTCCAGACTTTTTGTGTGTTCAAAATGCACCATTCAAAGCCACATCATCATTTTTCAATCCTTTCTGACTTCATTTGTTATTTTTCATGCATTTACTAATTATTTTGAGCTATAAGACCCTAAAATTGAAAAGCATGTCAACTGAACTCTGAAAAGGTTGAAAGTTG
>NW_025232799.1:8363-9038 GCF_018294505.1 Triticum aestivum | reverse complement strand
ATGAGTTCTCGTCCGAAACCCTAATATTGAAAGAGATTGTCCAGTTTGTACACGAGGTGCGTCCAGTTTTCTCCGTGACCCTCTCTACTCTTTTGCACATGCTATGCGGGTGAAATGATGATACCATGCCAATTTCCAGCATTTTCAGAGTTCATTTTGTAGTGATTTTCAATTTCACCGTCATTGAGCTCTCTAAACAAATCTGTAAATGACTGGAAAACAGCAAATGATGTCAGAACATGTTGGAAATTGATGACGTCGCTTTGAGTGATGCATACTGAACGCAAAAATAGGCTGGAGTTCAAAAAACTTTAAAAAACATTGAAGTGCCCGTGTAACAGATGAGTTCTCGTCCGAAACCTTGATACTCCGAAAGAGATTGTCCAGTTTGTACACGAGGTGCGTCCAGTTTTCGCCGTGACCCTCTCTACTCTTTTGCACATGCTATGCTGGTGAAATGATGATACCATGCCAAGTTCCAACATTTTCAGATTTCATGTTGTAGTGAATTTCAATTTCACCGTCATTTAGCTCTCTAAACAAATCGGTAAATGATTGAAAAACAGCAATAAATGTCAGAACATGTTGGAAATTGATGACATCGCTTTGAATGATTCATAGTGAAGGCAAAAATAGGCTAGAGTTCAAAAAAGTTTGAAAAACATTGAAGTGCCC
>NW_025232799.1:5905-6404 GCF_018294505.1 Triticum aestivum | reverse complement strand
CCGTGACCCTCTCTACTCTTTTGCACATGCTATGCGGGTGAAATGATGATACCATGCCAAGTACCAACATTTTCAGAGTTCATTTTGTAGTGATTTTCAATTTCACCGTCATTTAGCTCTCTAAACAAATCGGTAAATGACTGAAAAACAGCAAATGATGTCAGAACACGTTGGAAATTGATGACGTCGCTTTGAATGATGCATAGTGAACGCAAAAATAGGTTGGAGTTCAAAAAAGTTTAAAAAACATTGAAGTGCCCGTGTAACAGATGAGTTCTCGTCCGAAACCCTGATACTCCGAAAGAGATTGTCCAGTTTGTACACGAGGTGCGTCCAGTTTTCGCCGTGACCCTTTCTACTCTTTTGCACATGCTATGCGGGTGAAATGATGATACCATGCCAAGTTCCAACTTTTTCGGAGTTCATTTTGTAGTGATTTTCAATTTCACCGTCATTTAGCTCTCTAAAAAATCGGTAAATGACTGAAAAACAGCAAATG
>NW_025232799.1:0-1343 GCF_018294505.1 Triticum aestivum | reverse complement strand
AATGCAAAAATAGGCTGGAGTTCAAAAAAGTTTAAAAAACATTGAAGTGCCCGTGTAACAGATGAGTTCTCGCCCCAAACCCTGATACTCCGAAAGAGATTGTCCAGTTTGTACACGAGGTGCGTCCAGTTTTCGCCGTGACCCTCTCTACTCTTTTGCACATGCTATGCGGGTGAAATGATGATACCATGCCAAGTTCCAACATTTTCAGATTTCGTGTTGTAGTGATTTTTGATTTCACCGTCATTTAGCTCTCTAAACAAATTGGTAAATGACTGAAAAACAACAATTAATGTCAGAACGTGTTGGAAATTCATGACGTCGCTTTGAATGATGCATAGTGAACGCAAAAATAGGCTGGAGTTCAAAACAGTTTGAAAAACATTGAAGTGCTCGTGTAACAGATGAGTTGTCGTCCGAAACCCTGATACTCCGAAAGAGATTGTCCAGTTTGTACACGAGGTGCGTCCAGTTTTCTCCGTGACCCTCTCTACTCTTTTGCACATGCTATGCGGGTGAAATGATGATACCATGCCAAGTTCCAACATTTTCAGAGTTCATTTTGTAGTGATTTTCAATTTCACCGTGATTTAGCTCTCTAAACAAATCGGTAAATGACTGAAAATCAGCAATTAATGTCAGAACGCGTTGGACATTGATGACGTCGCTTTGAATGATGCATAGTGAACGCAAAAATAGGCTGGAGTTCAAAAAACTTTAAAAAACATTGAAGTGCCCGTGTAACAGATGAGTTCTCGCCCGAAACCCTGATACTCCGAAAGAGATTGTCCAGTTTGTACACGAGGTGCGTCCAGTTTTCGCCGTGATCCTCTCTACTCTTTTGCACATGCTATCCGGGTGAAATGATGATACCATGCCAAGTTCCAACATTTTCAGATTTCGTGTTGTAGTGATTTTTGATTTCACCGTCATTTAGCTCTCTAAACAAATTGGTAAATGACTGAAAAACAGCAATTAATGTCAGAACGTGTTGGAAATTCCTGACGTCGCTTTGAATGATGCATAGTGAACGCAAAAATAGGCTGGAGTTCAAAACAGTTTGAAAAACATTGAAGTGCTCGTGTAACAGATGAGTTGTCGTCCGAAACCCTGATACTCCGAAAGAGATTGTCCAGTTTGTACACGAGGTGCGTCCAGTTTTCTCCGTGACCCTCTCTACTCTTTTGCACATGCTATGCGGGTGAAATGATGATACCATGCCAAGTTCCAACATTTTCAGAGTTCATTTTGTAGTGATTTTCAATTTCACCGTGATTTAGCTCTCTAAACAAATCGGTAAATGACTGAAAATCAGCAATTAATGTCAGAACGCGTTGGACATT
>NW_025232798.1:0-9039 GCF_018294505.1 Triticum aestivum | reverse complement strand
AAAAAAAAATAGACACCCCGAGCTCCAAACTTGGTCGAGAAGGCGCGAACAATGACCGTGGAAGCTGTCCACTGCGCGGGGTGGCCGAGGGGGGCAAACATCACCGGAGATTTGTGGTGACGGCGGCGACAGAACGGTGGGCACGAGTGGAAAGTTCTCTACCGCCAAGTCTCGCGAGGGATAGAGGGAAACGCAAAAGAGGGGGCGAAACTGGACATTTGGAGGAGCGGCTCGATTTTTACAGCTCCCTGCATAACATTTTGCGGGACTTGGTCTGGATAATTTTCGTCCCTGTTCCATAAATCGGATGTTATTTTCTAGGACGTGGGACAGAGCGGATCTGCTAGAGTTGGTCTAGCTCACCAACCATGCTGAATAATCGATGTGCTTGAAAAAAGACAAAATTCCGGGAGTTCATCTGAAAAGATCTTCAGTGTGATATTATCATGTCAACACAACCTGAGCACACTCGGGTTGGTGAGTACGTGGTCCACAGTGCTCCTCTCCTCTGTTTTTGCTCTGCTTCCTCTGTGGGTGCATTATCTTATTGGACTTTTGCACGTGCCCGTGTCCCATTTCATTATAACGTAGGAGTAGTAGTTACATGTATTGATGATCCGGCTCTCATAAATAGATTAGTAGTTAACACGTCGCTTGTTTCGGTCGTTTTCAGGGCCTATAGCCCCATGTTGTTTTGTCTCCCAATTATATTAAAACCATTAAGCTACGCGTAAAGGGCAGCTATGCCACGTGGTGCAAGCTGGTTGGCCGCGTTGAAAAATCTTTTGCAATTTTTTTCGTTGAAGGTATGGATATTTTTTTAATGTATTTTTTTAGATGGAGATGAGGGCCTCTTGTATTTTTTAAACGGAGGGCTATGCAAAGTGGCACTCGCTGGTAGGCTGTTGTGGTATTTTTTTTCTTCTTTTTTACTTATTTTTAGATGAAGGTGAGGATTTTTTTAGATGTTTTTTAGACGGAGGCAAGGACTCAAGGACTCTATGTATTTTTTAAATAAAAACATGCGCACAATTTCTTCTCAAGCAGCGTCATAGGATGGCGCCCCAATCACTAGTTTCCATCGTGCGTCGCCACCCCTGACCCTATGGCGATAGCTACACATTTATTGACTTCTTTTGAAATTTGCCGTTTAGATTCATCTATTGGGTGTGTGGAGAGTAGATTTTTTTTAGGTCATGTGTCACAGATACGGCCACATCATGGCTGACACACACACACATACACATGCACGCACTCACATGGAAAATGAGTCGATAGATGCAACTCGGCAAGCATACCTGGCTTTTGATGATAGAGACAAGACTCGGAGCAAAGCCACAGCCCACCCGATGATGAAACATGTTCCACACATGAGAGCTGGTGGCCCGTCATTGTTCATCCCTATGTAATGAAATACGTAACTTTTAGTGCAATTTATTACTCTTCTAAAAATCGTACATGTAAGTTGTAAAAAAGTAAATATGTTTTCTTCTGAAAACTTCATAAATCACCATATTCTTAAGCAGAATTTTATATGCATAAAGTTTACATCACGTACATGATTTTTATTTCTCTGATTTTCAATCTCCGCTCAGGGCCTCCTCAGTAGCTTCTTATCTCCTAGTGAGCCGACTGCGGTGGGGTTTTGGAGAGGGACGCGTACTTTTTTTTATAAAGGGCACTTCTATTATCTCGAAATGCAGCATCAATTCGGAGGTTATGTCAAAAATGGAGGTAGATCGATTCGGAGGTTATGATGCCACCCATGCTGTGAAAAAACCTCCATAGCCGCAGGCTCCAACCGCGTACACACCATCTTGAACAATGGTTGGTGCTCCAGTCTTTGTAGCGTAGACCACATACGAAGCAAGTAGGTACAACAAAAAATAATCTGTAGAGGAGAAGGAACATTAAAAATTAAATTATTTCTACATAGCCAAAGCGACCAAAGTAAGGCATACGCTCCCACGCTTATTAGCGTTTTGAACTCATTTGAAATACCGTCCAACCAATGACAAAATATATTGGCAACACTTGTGGGCCGATACAAATTTTATGCTATTTGGATGACTAACCATGTAGAACATGCAAACTTGCATTGGAAAATGGGGTGTTTGATTGTCTCATCATGAGCGCAAAAGCAACACTGCTTACTTCCTAGCCAGTTGCGTCGTGCAAGGTTGTCTTTGGTTAGCACAACTCTCCTACGAAGATACCACATGAAGATTTTAACTTTTAGTGGAATCTTTGACTTCCAAATTTTCTTGTTATTACTTACTCGTACCTCAGAATGCATTAGCGCATGATACATAGAGTTTAATGTGAAAGACCCCGATGTAGTAAGGTTCCAGTAAAAAACATCCCGGCCTTGTGTCAGGTTAATCGAGTCGGGATAAAAGATTATGCATGACATAAGTCAGGGGCCAATCAAGTCCCGCCTGAACAAAATATTCGGCGGAGACGAACTGAGCTCATGCGTAATAGTATTATTTTTATCGCGAAGAATAGTGTATAAGGCTAGCTATTGTTCTCGGAGACTGGCATTGCCTAGCCATATGTCTTCCCAGAAATGAATTTTTGAATTGTCCTTTATCACGAAAGACCCAAAATCAAAGAGAAAGGGACACGCACTAGAGAGATCCCAAGTCCAATTAGTACAGAATCCAAACAAGTCTTTACTTACCATTCAAGCAAGCATGCAACCAATTCGAGGCCTCTTACGGACCACCGGGCTGGCTGAGCTCTTAAATAATTCACCACCGGAGAGAGGTTTGAAATGGGAAACATGAGCACCACCAGCACCAGCACCAATGGCTGCTCTAGGAAGGATCGCCGGCCCCGTGCCGTTCAAGGACGTCGTCCAGAAAGAGGAGGATGAACACCCGCCGGAAGAGTACGCGGACATCATCTCCACCTTGCCGGGCATCACCACCGGCTTTGGGCAGTTGCTGTGCTACCAGGGTGTCTGGCTGCGCCCGTGGATGGTCCCTGGGGTGATCTCTGTCCAGCAGCGTCTCGTGCCGCGCCCCGACGACGTGCTCCTAGCGAGCCCGCCCAAGTGCGGCACCACCTGGCTCAAGGCTCTGTCCTTGGCCACCATGGCACGGGCCACCTACGCGCCGACCAGCGCCGATCACCCACTCTTCCGCCTCAACCCGCACGACTGCGTCCCCCACCTTGAGGCCCTCTTCGGTGCCGTCCAGGAAGCCAAGCTGGAGGCGCTGCCGTCCCGTAGGCTGATGCACACGCACATGCACCACTCCCTGCTGCCACCCTCCTTGCCGACTGCAAAATCGTCTACATATGCAGGTAGCTAGCACGTACAACTTTTGCTTGTAAAATAGTACTCCCTCCGTCCAGAAATACTTGTTGAAGAAATGCGTAAAAATAGATGTATCTAGAACTAAAATACATCTAGATACATCCATTCCTCCGACAAGTATTTTCAGGCGGAGGGAGTAGTGAATTTTGCGGCCTGATGGATGCAGAGAGCCCAAGGATATGCTGGTTTCCATGTGGCACTTCATCATGGCCGCAGGAGGCGACGCCTTCCCCTTCTCCGACCTCTTCGAGTTTGCATGCGAGGGTAAAAACCCCCACGGCCCCATTTGGGACCACATTCTCGGCTACTCGCGCTCCAGCAAAGCAAGTCCGGACAGGGTCCTCTTCCTAAGGTATGAGGAGATGCTGCTCGACCCGGTCAGCAGTGTCCGAGAGCTCGCCTTGTTCCTTGGTGTGCCCTTCACGGCGGCGGAGGAGGCAGCGGGTTTACCCATGGATATCTGCAAGCTGTGCAGCATAGACACGATGAAAGATCTGGAGGTGAACAACACCGGAGTGGCTGGGCAGTTCGTGGAGGTCCCGCATAAATCCTTCTTCAGGAAAGGGGTCGTAGGGGACTGGGCCAACCATATGACGCCGGAGATGGCCCGCCACATCGATGCCATTGTTGAGGACAAGCTTCGAGGATCAGGACTCGGCTTCACGCGCTGACCACAAGATGTGGACGATATGGATATGCACGCCTGCCTCTAGCTAGCTAGTATCTGTTTCTACTCCAGCCACTTTAATTATCGCTTATCCCATCCTATTTCTACTCCAATTCATGGACTCTTTAGTTATCCTTCCTCATTTCAGTAACCTGCTATCATTTACCTTCCGCCTACGCGCGACCTACTAAATCCTACTGTTACTTGAACCTTGTGTTTGGTTTCACCGATTAATAAAACTGGGGCACGTCCTGTTTATCTAAATACTACTTCCTTCATTTCTAAATATTTGCTTTTTTAAAGATTTCAAATGAACAACCACATATGGATGTATATAGACATATTTTAGAGTATGGTTTCACTCATTTTGTTTCGTATGTAGTCACTTGTTGAAATCTCTAGAAAGACAGATATTTAGGAACGGAGGGAAGGAATAGTACAGTACCACGCTGAAGTGACTATATAAGATCTTTACAATAATTAAAAATTGTCATTAAGAATTATTTCGTTGAGCCATGATTTAAAAAGGAGTTGCGGCAGCTTGATTCACCCCGTGAGCGCCCTTTTGCGTGTTGGTCCGCGCAGGAAGGAAAGGCCCAGCCCGACTGTCGGGCATGTACGTCCACCATCGGGCTTGTTTGGTTGCACCCCTGTCGGTATCCGGGTTTATTTTGTTTGTCGAGTCGCCTTTATCTGGCAACGGCAGTGCGGTGTACAGTTTTGGAGAGATCCCAGTAAATCCAATTAGTAGAATCCAAACAAAAGCAATCAACCAATTCCAAGGCTCCCAGGTTGCACAATCAATCAAAGAAGCCACACGGACCACCGGGCTAGATCTGAGCCATTAAATAATTCACCTTATCTTCATGCATTGACCACAAGACGCGGATGACGATTGATTCACATTATATATTTCTACTCCGGCCATTTTAATTTTTCCTTATCCCATTCGGGCTAGTACTTTACATTTTGCGTATCACATAATTCAACAAAAGTATTAAGATGAGATATAGCTTTTTCATTAGGATTTCTAGGAAATTTTTCTTCAATAACAAGGATTAACAATGCACATTTTATATTATACGACTCCGCACTTCTGAGGAGAGGAGCAATTGGTGTACTAATAAAATCATTATTATCAATATTCAAGAAATCGCACAGCTTACTATTTTCACAAGAAATGACAAAACTCGTCAATGTCTGCAAAGAATTCATCTGACCAACACCTTGAGGCATACGCTCCAAACTATGACACCCAACGAGGAAGATGTGTAGAAGACTGCTCATATCTCATGCCTTCTGGCAATTTCGTGAGGTGTACACAACCAATGAGCTTCAATGTTTGCAAACTATACAACATGGTAGTGGCTTCAGGCAGTGCAAATATATCAGAATAAGAACAATCCAGATAGCGAACATGCTTCAGGCTTGTTGTCTCAATTGAGAATGTCTTCAATGCTCTCAAGGACATCAATTTCGACTTGGCCATACTTAGAGGAACCTCGGTCCTGAATTTCCTTTGGAACACTAGTACGTGCGAGGTTGGGGAGCTAGAATTTCCTTCATGGCTGCAATAGTATTATTACTCACATAATCGATCGACAAATGTCGAGCCTCATGGTGTAATGAACTAGAAACCGTGGATCATTGCAGACTTTCTTGATTTGATGAAGACTCTTGCAAAATGGAGCAATCATTTCCGCTTACGGAGCCAACAAGGTCATGCATGAGATCATGCATCTTGCAAGTAGTTGGTCGGTGGATGAAGTCATTCTTTTGAATCTCCATATCTTGGAGGAAACATCTCAAAATTAGCACATCAAAAATTTGTTGGCCTCTAGCTTCTGAAGGAATAAAGTCATTTTCCATCCATAGTTGGATTAACATGTCTTTGTCAATTAGGCTATCCTTCGGGACAATAGCACAGAAGGAAAAGCATATTTTTGCGTCTGATGGCAAGTGATCATAGCTTAGCTGTAGTGCAGGTACAATCTTAGTTGCGAGGACATCATGCTTCCAAACATCACTATCCAGAACAGAAAACCAGTCACTTTGTTGCTTTGAACTAAGTAAGGCTGCTATGGTCTTGATTGCAAGAGGCAACCCTTTACACTTGTGGACAATACTCTTAGCCATTGAAATGAATTCCTCTCGTTTTTTCACTCCCCTTCCAAATGTGTTTATGTGAAAAAGCTCCCATCATTGATCCTCATTTAGAAGAGATATGTGATGTGGAGGAAGTGTGCCCATGATAGAAGCAACTTGATTGCTGCGGCTTGTTACTAATATAGCACTACCCGAGCCAGCATGTGAGCATAACAATGATTTCATAGCATCCCACTTCTGTCTATCTTCGTTCCAAACATCATCCAACACTAGGAAGTATCTTTTGTTTCCCAACACTTCACTAAGTTTCTTATGCAGTGCCTCCATCTCACTCAAATTACACTTGTTCATTGTGGCCACTTGTATCATACATCGGGTTATTTCTTCAATAACGAACTTGTCGGAGACGCGTACCCATAAGACCAACTCAAAATGATGCTTTACCCTTTGATCGTTGTGCACAAGTTGAGCAATGGTGGTCTTACCAACTCCCCCCATACCGACTATGGGGAGCACCATCACATTGTTATTGTTACTATTCTTGTGGGAGCGGTCGAGCAATATCTTCACCACTTGTTCCTTCTCATCTTGTCTGCCGACAATCTCTCTTTCATCAACATGAGAGTGTGTTTGTGGATGATCAACATTCGGTGCCTCGACGTGTTGCAGGAAGTGGAAACTGTTCATCTCCACAACCAGTTCATCGATCATTTCAAGGGCATCCTTCATCTTCCTGCTCATGGAGAGACGGAAGAGAATGGTGCTCTTGACGGTGAAGTAGCTCAGCACCTGGAATGAAAACAAATAAAATATACATTAAAGTGCTTCTATTTCCAAATGAAATCCTTAAATTGAAACTTAAAAACTCCCCTTCCCAAATTAGAACCGAAAAGAGAAAACAGAGCTAGCCAGAGTGAGAAATTGTCTTTGCAGTTTACCACTTTTTTGTGAATTTACACAAGAACGTGTGCAATGAATATTCAAGTGTTTCTTCACACTCAGATCTAATTCTGCGCTTGTGTTCTTATATATGTAAATTTGTTTTGCTTCCTGCAATGAGGTCCCATAGCTCAGTAAGTTTACAAGAGGTAATGTATTCACTTGAATCACTTCTATAAAATGAACTTTGTGATCTAAATGCTCTTATATTTCTTTACGGTGGGAGTATTTACAGATAACAGAGCTCTGACTAAACTGAAAGAGAGTCAACCGGAGTGGTTAGAGACGACCAACCTTGTGTACGGTGGAGCTCCCGTGGATCTGGGCGGAGGCACGGAGGCGGAGGCACGGTGGGATCTGGCCGTTTCATTTAGACAAAGAAGAGAAAAACATGTTTACAAGGAGCAACTCATTCTTGCTTTCGACTGAACATTTCCATCAAGGGAAGAGATTCATCCAGACCCTGAGAATACAAGTTTGATGGTTTAATTAGTTTATTTGCGGAGTTGCAGCAGTGATTATTTACGGAGAATATATAAAAAGATGGTTCTCTTTTGTGAGTGGGGATTTTATGTATAGTATAATCACCTTTCTTTCTCATAAGCGATTTTCTTCTTCAACGCTTAGCCAACAACCAGTATGTTTGGCCTGCACAAAGTGTGTGGGCAATATATTTGTGGTCTTTTCAAATAGTTGAAAAGAATGTATGGGTAAAGTATTTGATAGTTTATGACATAATTTCGACCAAGTAGTCCGCATGTGAATAGATTCAGAGCAAATATAAATAGGAATTTGACAAGGAAAACGATCTCGGTGAAACTGATTTCCCTAGGTCAACTAGTATTAGCACTGCCATGCTTCCACTTTTATGGTCGGACTTAGTAGAAGAGTTTGTTTCTGTTGGCCACGTCACTGGGTTTTTGATGGATTCAATATGTGTTTGACTGAATGGACACACAGGGCAACAAGAAGAGAGGGAAAACATGGCAACAAGACCCCGGTGAGTGCTTCGTCACGACTCGTGTTGCTGTCACAGATGGATATTATTGGAATGAATCAAAAAGGGCACATACTTTACTGTATACATTGTCTTTTTCAGAGTATTTTATACCACAGCTTCATCACACAGTAATTCCTAAACTTCTTCTCTCCAAAGTCCGTACACTATGATATAAAATCCACTACTGATGTACTAGTGTATAGAATGTTGGAATTAAACCCGACTTCCGGTCCGATGTACTAGCGTATGATAGAGTTTTCATTTGGTCTTGACAAACCAAAATCGGCAATTTTGGGGATCATATGATCATCCAGTAGTACATTTGCCGGTTTAAGGTCCATATGAACAATTCTTTTTTCCTCATGAAGATAGCGCAGACCCTTGCAAATTCCGATGATTATGTCATAACGTGTTTCACATTCAAGTCCCCTTAATTCATCTGCAGAAGAATGAATACATAAAAAAAGTGAGGAGTTATGTTAAACTACATACTGAGCAATGATGGAACATTTTCAGTGATGAAGCATGACTTGAAAACTGATTACTATTCAAGGCAGTAAGTTAAAGAAATAAGGATCATACCAGTAATATGGCTATCAAGACTTCCATTGCTGATGTACTCCAAACAGAGCAATCTATCATTTACATTGACCCATTTATTTTCTGTTGAACTAAGAAACAGAAGCCAAGAAACCGGACAACATTTTGATGATTAGTGTTTGTGAGGCTACTAAATTCACGGCGAAATGCCTTGTCATCAACTGTGTGTTGGTTCACATACATCCTCTTCACAACAACAATAACCCCGTTTCGTAGTATACCCTGTTGGTCAGCATTTAAATGATGCTCAGCCCTACAATAACAAAACAGAGTGGCCAAGTTCTGCTTCTACTGGTAGTGTTTTTTTAAATAAACATTAGGAGAGTTTCCTGCAGTAATTTTGTTAATAAATTAAAGTTCTTAATATAGAAGGATACAAAACAAAACGAGAAGAATCAGTGGTAC
>NW_025232797.1:0-9040 GCF_018294505.1 Triticum aestivum | reverse complement strand
AGTCGTGACTTAGCTTTTTGACATGTAGTGCATCGAGCAATAAAACGCTCAACATCTCGTCTCATCTTTGGCCAAAAGAAATGTGTAGCAAGTACGTCCTCCGTCTTCTTCACGCCAAAGTGTCCCATTAATCCTCCTCCATGCGCCTCCTGCAACAACAAAAGACGAACGGAGCTAGCTGGAATGCATAGCTTGTTAGCACGAAACACAAATCCATCGTTAACGACGAACTTGTTCCACATTCTTCCTTCTTTACAATTCTGCATTACATCTTTAAAATCAGCATCATGCACATATTGATCTTTGATGGTCTCCAAACCAAATATTTTGAAGTCAAGTTGTGAAAGCATAGTATAGCGGCGAGACAATGCATCAGCAATAACATTTTCTTTTCCCTTCTTGTGTTTAATGACATAAGGAAAAGTCTCAATGAATTCAACCCATTTAGCATGGCTACGATTCATTTTAGCTTGACTTTTAATATGTTTCAAAGATTCATGATCAGAATGTATAACAAATTCTTTGGGCCATAAATAATGTTGCCATGTTTCTAAAGTCCGAACAAGAGCATATAATTCTTTATCATAAGTAGAATAATTCAGACTAGGCCCACTCAATTTTTCAGAAAAGTATGCAACAGGTTTGCCATCTTGTAATAACACACCGCCTAATCCAATTCCACTAGCATCACATTCAAGCTCAAAAGTCTTATTAAAATCAGGAAGTTGGAGTAAAGGAGCATGTGTCAACTTATCTTTCAATACCGAGAAGGCTTCTTCCTGTGCGGTACCCTAAAGAAAAGGCACATCTTTCTTTGTAAGCTCATTGAGAGGTGCAGCAATGGTGCTGAAATCTCTCACAAAACGCCTATAGAATCCAGCGAGGCCAAGAAAACTCCTCACTTGTGTGACCGTTTTGGGTTGCGGCCAACTCTCAATAGCTTCAATCTTGGCTTTATCAACTTCAATTCCCTGTGGAGTAACAACATAGCCAAGAAAAGATACTCGGTCGGTGCAAAAGGTGCACTTCCCAAGGTTACCAAACAAACGTGCATCACGTAGAGCAATAAAAACAGCACGTAAATGTTCCAAATGTTCTTCCAAAGATCTGCTATAAATCAATATGTCATCAAAGTAAACTACCACAAATCGTCCAATGAAAGCATGTAAAACTTCGTTCATTAATCTCATGAAAGTACTAGGTGCATTAGTTAACCCAAAAGGCATGACTAACCACTCATATAATCCAAACTTAGTTTTGAATGCTGTTTTCCATTCATCTCCCAGTTTCATACGAATTTGATGGTATCCACTACGCAAATCAACTTTGGAGAATATTGTAGAGCCACTCAATTCATCAAGCATGTCATCTAGCCTAGGAATAGGATGACGATAATGAATAGTAATATTATTAATGCCTCTACAATCAACACACATACGTGATGTACCATCCTTTTTCGGCACTAGAATAATAGGAACAACACAAGGACTAAGGGATTCGCGTATATAAACTTTGTCGAGAAGCTCTTGTACTTGATGCATAATCTCCTTCGTTTCCTCTGGATTGGTACGGTATGGTGCACGGTTTGGCAGTGAAGCACCGGAAATTAAGTCAATCTGATGCTCAATCCCTCGAATAGGCGGTAATCCCGGTGGCACGACTTGTGGAAAGACGTCAGCGAACTCCTGCAAAATGTTTGTGACAGCAGGAGGCAAAGAGGAAGGCACGTCCTCGAATGAAAATAATGCCTCTTTGCACACAAAAGCATAGCAAACAGATTTGCTAAAATCTAGATCATCAATATCAGATTTGGTGGCAAATAAACATGCACTTTTCAATTTAATTTCAGAAGCAACACTAGATGGTTTATTATTAGGCTTCATTTGTTGCTCAAATTCTTTTGCCACAATCTGATTTTCACTCTTATTCGTCTCCTGTTTTGCTTTATTAGCTCTATTAATATCATCTTTCAAAATGGAATCAGGAGTCATAGGAAGCAAAGTAATATTTTTATCCTTATGAACAAGAGTATAGTGATTGTTTCTACCATGGTGTACAGAATTTTTATCAAATTGCCATGGTCTACCAAGTAATAAGGAACATGCTTGCATAGGTACCACATCACAATCAACATAATCAGCATATGTAGAGATACTAAAATGCACACGAACAGTACGTGTTACCTTAACCTTGCCACTGTTGTTGAACCATTGGATGTAGTAAGGATGTGGATGTGGTCTTGTGGTGAGAGAAAGCTTCTCCACCATCTCCATGCTAGCCAAGTTGTTGCAGCTCCCTCCGTCTATTATGACGCGCACAGAACGTTCCTTCACAACTCCCTTGGTATGGAACAAATTGTGCCTCTGATTTTGCTTAGCTTGTGTGACCTGCACACTCAAAACACGTTGAGCAACTAAACATTCATACCTGTCAGCGTCTTCAGGAGCCATGTATTGCGTCTCATGATCAGAATCATCTCCACCATGTTCTTCACGTGTAATAAGAGCCAAAGTCTCCTCATCATAGTCACTAGCAGACTCATATCCACCATCCGCGGTAGCAATCATCACACGCGGAGATTTGCATTCTCTCGCATAATGACCTCCTCCCTTACAACGACGACAAATAATATCACTTGTGTGCCCTGTTGATGCCATGGAAGAAGAAGAACGCTGTGCAGGCCCAGCAGGTGCGCTCTTGGCAGATAATGGTGGTTGTGCCTGTTTTCTTGTATCACGGCTGGAGGTGGCACCAGATGGAGGTGCTGGTGCAGTTGAAGTAGAAGATGCACGTGGTGTCCATGATGAAGGTCGGCCTGCAGAAAAGTTAGTTCGCCCCAATGCTTGTCGATCCTGCACTTCACGTTCAGCTTTACAAGCAAGATGGAATAAACGAGTGATATTAGTATACTCCTTATAGTCTAGAATGGTCTGAATCTCTCTATTTAATCCACCCAAAAAACGTGCAAGCATAGCTTCATTCTCCTCAACAATACCACATCTAATCATGCCAGTTTGTAATTCCTGATAATATTCTTCTACAGAATTTTTTCCTTGTCTTAAACGCTGCAATTTTTGAAGCAATTCACGTTGATAATATGGTGGAACCCAACGCGTACGCATAGCAGTTTTCAAAGCAGCCCAAGTAGTTGGAATAGGATATAATCTACAATGTTCAGACCACCATACACATGCAAAACTAGTGAAAGCACAAACAGCAGCAGCAACTCGTCTCTCCTCAGGATATTGTAAGCATGTAAATCGTTGTTCAGTTTCTAACTCCCAAGTAAGATATATATCAGGAACATATCTACCCTCAAATGGTGGAATATTCAATTTCAGTTTAGGAATATGGACATCATCTCGTACCTGAGGTGGTGGTGCAGGCCTACCATTACGAATATATACCTGAGGTCGACCTGCTGGTGGTGGTGCTGGTGGCTGCTCGTAGATCTGATTTTGATCAACCTCATCCTCATAATCTCCCACATAATCATCCTCCTCCGCATCAGCAGCAGGAGCCACAGAAGTATCAACAGCAGCACCAACAGTTTGGCCAAACGCAAGAGGAACACGGCTTGCTCGGCGGAGGTCTGCTTCGCGACGTGGAGGTAGTCGTTGTTGTTGTTGTTGGAGAGGTGCGTTAGGTGCAGCGGGTGGTGGTGGTGGAAGACGCGCGAGCAATTCATTAAACTTGTTATCGAGCTTTGTTTCGAACGTCTTCTCAAGGCCAGTGATCTTCTCCATGGCCTCTTCAAAATTGTTCAGCACATCTTGCACCTGTTTAGTCATCATTTGCTGAAACTTATCATGAAGCTCCTTGTTCGATAAATTCTCCCAGTCAATCTCGTCGGCTTGTGATCCTGGCATGGTTAGCAGCAATAGAAACACACAAGAATATGATCCTACAGACTACTAAGAAGTGGTGGTGGTGTATCACAAATCCGTCAAGCAAATCTCAAATTCTTACCAGTTCTTACCCAGCAGCAGGCGGTGATCGGCAACCGTTGTAGTCAAAAACTCTCAAAGCTTGGATAGAGCGATTACCAGGGAGAGTCAAACACACGACGTAGATGTATGTGGAGCTGGGAAGGCTTATAGTATGGTAGCAAAAAGGGTCAGCAATAATCAATTCAGAGATGCAAAGTTGAATAAACGCTCAACGACGGTACTGTGCTGGTCCTAGGCTAGACTGTGCTAGAGACGCGAGCCTAGAACACCAACAAAATCACGGCGCGGCACGTAAACAAGGGAAAGCACACTCTGAATTTTTTTATTTTTCGCTTTTTTTTTGCGCTGCTTTTTTTTTGCGCTCTTTTTTTTTGCGAAAAATCACTATAATGGCGAGTGTCTCAAAACTCTTCTTAGCTCAAACTGACAGGATGGGCACGAAATTTTTTCGACCAATTTTTTTTTTTGACTGCCCGGACCCAAAAACTGGAAACGGGTCAAAAAAAACTTCCTATAATGGCACCTGTCTCAAAACACTCAGAAACACCTAAAAATAGGATAGCCAGAAAATTTTTCGAAAAATGCGTTTTCGAAAAATTTTGGGCCTAAACGGAGCGTGGCTACCCGACTCTTTTTTTTTTCCGAAACCTACTCCGGCAAGGAAACACGAATCGGAAACTAGATGGATCTCGAAAACAACCCTAATAATCAAGGAACTCGGATTGGTGGTGGATATATGGTGGTGGTATATGGCAGCGGTGGTGGTAGTATATGGATATGGATCGGTGGTGGTATATGGATACGGATTCGGATCGGTGGTGGTGGAAGGCAGGGGCGATGATGATGGTGCGGCGGCGGCGTGACAACTTATGACCAGAACTCGAAACTCTAAAAGACTAGACTCTAAGACCAGCAACTAGACACGACGATGCAACCGCAAATTCAACAAAGCAAAACCCTAAAAAGATTATGCAAAGGCTCAGATTGGTTCGGATATGATGAACTAACCCTAATTTTTTTGTGGCTTTTTCGTGGACTGTAGGTATGAAGAACAGACTCGATCTAAACTACGAAAAACTGTAAAATCTCACCGAGCAACCTGGAAATCTGATACCACTTGATAGAGGCAAAGGTGTCCCGTCTTTCGATGAGATGGTGGATTTCGCTTTGGTGGAAGTCGACTTTGACGATCCGACTACGAACGTGCGAGGACGTCGCGCCTTAGCAATCGCTAAACCAACTCCGAGAGGTTATTGACCACGTCGGAGCACGATCAACCTGACCACGAGGGTCTGTTTCCTGCGAGCAAACGAAGAACAAGCAAGAAACTAAGATTGCAATCTGGATATTGCGAATATAAGATGAAAGCTTTATTGATCAAGGTGGGGTTCTGTGACGCCTTTGTCTGGTCGTTGAACACAAACGAAGTACGCGAAGTTGCAGCTATGGCGAACTTTTAATCTAAACAAAACCCGAAGTCTAAACGATGCCCTAAGGGCTCTATATATGGAGGAAGAGGGGGGAATTTCGTGGCCCTTGGTGGAGGGGTCCGAAATCAACCCTATCTCTTGTTTTCCCACACATACGTACTCTAAAAATAGCCTATACTTATGTATTTCAAAATTACATGGGCCTGGCCCAATAATAAGGTGACGCAGCACCTAACATAGCCTCGGGACGAAATTTATGAAGTGGCATCTTGTATATTTCGTCCAAGGCTTCATGCACCCATTATGGTGGCTTCAAAGTCCTGAAATCATCACTTGTAACTCCGTTCTTGTTCCCCTTGCACATGCCATCATCTCCATGCTTGTTCTTCCTCCAATGTTCATCCTTCTCCAAGCTAGGCCCTTCATTTGTAAGCAAAACAAATGTATCCAATTTAGGCAGCATCATATTCTCATGAACATTAGAATCATTACCAAGAAACGAAAGTACCTGGTAATTTAGTTGGCGTGCACGAGCTCTAGTAATTGGTCCAGTATGTATAGCAGCAGGGGCTGTGGGTGTAACAATTGTATTGATGTCCTCATCATCCTCCCCTTCTTGAAATGAAGTCGTCCTCGACGGAAGTTCATCTTCCTCACCCAAATAAGGCTTCAAATCTGCAATGTTAAAAGTGGGACTAACCCCAAAATCTGCAGGCAGCTCAAGTTTATATGCATTATCATTTATTTTCTCTAACACCTTAAAGGGACCATCAACACGTGGCATTAACTTTGATTTGCGCAAATTAGGAAATCTATCCTTACGCAAATGTAACCAAACAAGATCTCCAGGTGCAAACACAACATGTTTTCTACCCTTATCTCCAGCAAGTTTATATTTAGCATTCATGCGCTCAATGTTTTCCATAGTTAACTCATGCATTTTTAAAATCAATTCAGCACGTTGTTTAGCATCAAAATTAACCTTCTCCGAAGATGGAAGAGGCAACAAATCAATAGGTGCACGAGGTAGGAAACCATACACAACTTCAAAAGGGCACATCTTAGTAGTAGAATGCAATGAACGATTATAAGCAAATTCAATATGAGGCAAGCATTCCTCCCACATTTTCTTATTATCATTCAAAACAGCCCTAAGCATAGTAGACAACGTTCTATTGACTACTTCAGTTTGTCCATCAGTTTGGGGGTGACAAGTAGTACTAAAAAGCAGTTTAGTCCCCAACTTAGCCCATAAACATCTCCAAAAGTGGCTAAGAAATTTAGTATCACGATCTGAAACAATAGTATTTGGCACACCATGCAAGCGAATAATTTCACGAAAGAACAAATCAGCAACATTAACAGCATCATCGCTTTTATGACATGGTATAAAGTGTGCCATTTTCGAGAATCTATCCACGACAACAAATATGCTATCCCTCCCCTTCTTTGTTCGAGGTAAACCTAAAACAAAGTCCATAGATATATCCTCCCAAGGAACACTAGGTACAGGCAAAGGCATATATAAACCATGAGGATTGAGTCGTGACTTAGCTTTTTGACATGTAGTGCATCGAGCAATAAAACGCTCAACATCCCGTCTGATAGAGGCGGAGGTGTCCCGTCTTTCGATGAGATGGTGGATTTCGCTTTGGTGGAAGTCGACTTTGACGATCCGACTACGAACGTGCGAGGACGTCGCGCCTTAGCAATCGCTAAACCAATTCCGAGAGGTTATTGACCACGCCGGAGCACGATCAACCTGACCACGAGGGTCTGTTTCCTGCGAGCAAACGAAGAACAAGCAAGAAACTAAGATTGCAATCTGGATATTGCGAATATAAGATGAAAGCTTTATTGATCAAGGTGGGGTTCTGTGACGCCTTTGTTTGGTCGTTGAACACAAACGAAGTACGCGAAGTTGCAGCTATGGCGAACTTTTAATCTAAACAAAACCCAAAGTCTAAACGATGCCCTAAGGGCTGTATATATGGAGGAAGAGGGGGAATTTCGTGGCCCTTGGTGGAGGGGTCCGAAATCAACCCTATCTCTTGTTTCCCCACACATACGGACTCTAAAAATAGCCTATACTTATGTATTTCGAAATTACATGGGCCTGGCCCAATAATAAGGTGACGCAGCACCTAAAATAGCCTCGGGACGAAATTTATGAAGTGCATCTTGTATATTTCGTCCAAGGCTTCATGCACCCATTATGGTGGCTTCAAAGTCCTGAAATCATCACTTGTAACTCCGTTCTTGTTCCCCTTGCGCATGCCATCATCTCCATGCTTGTTCTTGCTCCAATGTTCATCCTTCTCCAAGCTAGGCCCTTCATTTGTAAGCAAAACAAATGTATCCAATTTAGGCAGCATCATATTCTCATGAACATTAGAATCATTACCAAGAAACGAAAGTACCTGATAATTTAATTGGCGTGCGCGAGCTCTAGTAATTGGTCCAGTATGTATAGCAGCAGGGGCTGTGGGTGTAACAATTGTATTGATGTCCTCATCATCCTACCCTTCTTGAAATGAAGTCGTCCTCGACGGAAGTTCATCTTCCTCACCCAAATAAGGCTTCAAATCTGCAATGTTAAAAGTGGGACTAACCCCAAAATCTGCAGGCAGCTCAAGTTTATATGCATTATCATTTATTTTCTCTAACACCTTAAAGGGACCATCAGCACGTGGCATTAACTTTGATTTGCGCAAATCAGGAAATCTATCCTTACGCAAATGTAACCAAACAAGATCTCCAGGTGCAAACACAACATGTTTTCTACCCTTATCTCCAGCAAGTTTATATTTAGCATTCATGCGCTCAATGTTTTCCTTAGTTAACTCATGCATTTTTAAAATCAATTCAGCACGTTGTTTAGCATCGAAATTAACCTTCTCCGAAGATGGAAGAGGCAACAAATCAATAGGTGCACGAGGTAGGAAACCATACACAACTTCAAAAGGGCACATCTTAGTAGTAGAATGCAATGAACGATTATAAGCAAATTCAATATGAGGCAAGCATTCCTCCCATATTTTCTTATTATTCTTCAAAACAGCCCTAAGCATAGTAGACAATGTTCTATTGACTACTTCAGTTTGTCCATCAGTTTGGGGGTGACAAGTAGTACTAAAAAGCAGTTTAGTCCCCAACTTAGCCCATAAACATCTCCAAAAGTGGCTAAGAAATTTAGTATCACGATCTGAAACAATAGTATTTGGCACACCATGCAAATGAATAATTTCACGAAAGAACAAATCAGCAACATTAACAGCATCATCGCTTTTATGACATGGTATAAAGTGTGTCATTTTCGAGAATCTATCCACGACAACAAATATGCTATCCCTCCCCTTCTTTGTTCGAGGTAAACCTAAAACAAAGTCCATAGATATATCCTCCCAAGGAACACTAGGTACAGGCAAAGGCATATATAAACCATGAGGATTGAGTCGTGACTTAGCTTTTTGACATGTAGTGCAGCGAGCAATAAAACGCTCAACATCCCGTCTCATCTTTGGCCAAAAGAAATGTGTAGCAAGTACGTCCTCCGTCTTCTTCACGCCAAAGTGTCCCATTAATCCTCCTCCATGCGCCTCCTGCAACAACAAAAGACGAACGGAGCTAGCTGGAATGCATAGCTTGTTAGCACGAAAC
>NW_025232796.1:0-9042 GCF_018294505.1 Triticum aestivum | reverse complement strand
ATTTTCTCTTCTTTCTCTTTCTCAAAGAAGGGAAGGTTCCTTCGCCCACAAGTTTGCCGGGGGGAAAGGAGAAGATAATGGTGTGGACCAAGCGTCATTCGAGGAAGCTTCGCCTTACCGGGAAGCAAATGACAGAAAAGCTAAGTTGCTAAAGTTTGAGCAATCAGTTTTAAAAATTTTAAGTTATCTTCCTCGAACGACCGTGCTATGTATGGAAAACCCGTGCGCGGAGGAACCAACTTGTAGCTAGTTGCGCCCTTACTTTGTTTCGAGTCCGCTCAACAACATAAGTGAGCTGCGACTAGTTGCGACAAGGTTTCTTGTCGGTAACGGCGCCGCTAGCAGGCTGCTGACGTCCCGCACTCAGCGCTCGCGGCTAAGGTGCCTGCGCCAACAAGTTCCCTAAAAGCGTAGGGCAAAAACATACAAAGGAAGGAATCAAGTAAAGGAAATAACATAGCAATCGCTACCCAAAATAGAGTCATATTACAAGATAGCTTGTCGCAGCTCTAACAGATTGTTCTCATAACATGACCAGCGGCGACAAGAAAAAGAGAAAACGGGCGGCCTAATCTACGCGATCGCCCTCAACCCTCTTGATCCCGCTCACCTTGTCCACAATGGGTGCGACAAGGGTCTTGAGAGCTTCCAGATTAGCATCCGGCGGCAAGGTACTGAGGACGTTGGTGAGGTTGAGGCCTGGGTTGCGGAAGGCCACCTTCACCAGCACCTTTTGAAGAGCTCCCGTGCAGATCATGCACGACTCGTCGGCCAGATGCTTTGGGATCTTCTCCCGGAGTCGCTGGAGGGCCGTCGCCACGCCTTTGAAGAACAAGCTGAGCTTGGCGCTGGGTTGGAGGTGCTCATCGGAGGAGTACCCGAGATCCTCCATCCCCAGCTGCGCCAGCTCCCCGTCGATGGCTGCGGCAACATCCATGAGACCCTCGGTCCAGTGCTCCACGTTCTCCCTAAAGGTGTTTTGGGCGGCAGCAGCACTAGCCAGCAGCGCCTCGTCGGCCCTGATCTTCTCCTTCAAGGCCACCTCCTGCTCCCTGGTGTCGTCCAGCGTCTGAGTCAAAGTAACCAGCTTCAACTCAAGGTCTGCGTTGGAGTCCTTGGCGGCGCTAAGCTCTTTGCTCCTCTCAGCAAGACGACCCTGCAGCTCGCCATGAGCGGCGGCGTCCTTCTCGCGCTCACGCTTGAGCACAGCAAGCTCCTCGCCGCTCGCCTTGAGATCGGCCTCCAGCTGCGCCATCTTCGTCTCCAGCTCCTTCTTGGCGGTCTCGGCAGCTGCGGCAGCATCCTCTGCTTCCTTGAGAGCCCCGCTGTCGTGGAATTATCATGTCAGATGTCCTTGTGAAAGGACTTAGTCATGGAGCCATCGCTATAGGCTAGCTTGAAGGGGTTAAACCGGACAAGGGACACGAGAGTTATACTAGTTCGGCCCCTTCGATGAAGGTAAAAGCCTACGTCTAGTTGTGATGGGATTGATTGGGTTTCGATTATCAGGGAGCGGAATACGCTTGCCTGAGTCTCGAGTTGTTGTTCTTCTGTCCCTGAACCGCCACCGGGTCGTCCCCTTATATACACGGGTTGACGCCCAGCCGGTTTACAGAATCCCGAGGCCGACCCATACAAGTGTTCGGCTCGGTCTCTCATTTTCTTATCTTACAATACAAGCTATATGTCTATGGCGGTTTACCACTATGGGCCCTAATCCGCCTTTGGGCTCCGGGCCTCTAAGCTTCATAGTAAAGCGCCATCTCCTGAGTCTTCGTGGGCTTCAATAGGGTTGAGCGTGAACCGGTCCCTCCTGGGCGGTTTACACTCAGTAGTTATAATCCCAACATTAGGCCCCAGATTGATTTGAACTTGTTCACGTGAATCTTCAATACTTAGAATAATCCTGTGAACGCCTTCCTTTATTTCTCGTAAACCTCCATGATGCCTTCTTTTGTTAAACCTCCATGACATCATCCTTTGGATACATCAACGGATCATCATGACGTCATTTCTGTAAAAAATGAATAAAAAGATTCCCTTTATTTAATGTTATCTGGAAATCGAGGCGACAGCTACGCCACTTGCTGCATTGGACTCCTCGATTCTCGCGCCTGTCACTTATCCCTTGCCCTGTTATAAATAGGCCCGACGGGCACTTTCATTTTCTTCCCTTTTCTTCTCTTCTTCTTCCTCGCGACCGAAAGAAAACCCCAGTGCCGCCGCAGCCGCCAATCTTCGACTCTGCACCAACCAAGGCCGCTGCATCACCCTGTTTGTTCTAGAGACCCTGCCGCGTTCTTCCGCCGCTGTGTGGCTCTGGTGAGCTCTCTTCCGTGTAACCCTAGATCTTCATTAGGGTTTCCAGTTCATCCATGTTCATCGCCGTTCATCAGTTCTCTTGTGTTCCTTCTAGTCTTCCTATTGAATATATATGTGTGCGCCTGACTGCTTTGAACTGCGGCTAGATCCATGTTGTTAGTTCACCGCACCGTAACATCTTACTGCTTCTGCATAGACTCCGTCTTGTTCGTCTCTGTTCCTATTTAGCACCATTGTAGGGCTCAGAAACATTTCCTTTAGTTATCCACAGTAGATCCAAAATCACACTGCCATATTATGAAACCTGTTTGTGTAACACTTAACAGAAATTTCAAATTCTGGCTATCCTTCCTATAGGCGGTTTAACTCCTTTAAAGTCAATCCGCCATATAACATTAGCCCTCTCTTAAACCGCCAACTGAACTCGCGCAGTATCCTTCTCCGGTTTACCACTGAATTAGACGCCTTAAATCGGAACCTTTCATTTGCAGTTCCACTTTCCGGAATGTCGAAGCAATTTTCTGCCTGTAATTGGGTTCCCTCCCGGATCACGGAGACACAGATCAATGGTTACGTCACCACCGGTGCCTTAGCTTCGAAGAATACTCTCCATTGGCGAGTTTCGGGACCAGAATGCCCACCTGAACCTCAAGAAGGAGAGGTAATTGTGTTTATGCAACATTTAGACCGGGGATTTAGCCCGCCCGGATCAAAAAATTTCCGGGATGTCCTTGCTAGCTTCCAGCTTCATCCGCAAGATATTGGTCCGAATTCTGTATCAAATATATGCAACTTTCAAGTTTTCTGTGAAGTTTATCTTCAAGAAGAGCCAACCGTGGAATTGTTCCGGGATTTCTTCCATCTAAACCGCCGCACAGAATTCTCAGACGGCCCCAACATAGAGCTTGGTGGCGTATCAATTCAAAAAAGGAAAGAAGTTGATTTTCCTCATGCCAAACACCATAGCCATCCCAAAGATTGGAACCAGACCTGGTTTTACTGCCGGAATACTGCCCCTGATGGAGAAAATCCCTTGCCAGGCTACCGCCCTCACCGGCTTAGCAATGGCCACCCAATGCCTCCGCGTCTAACTGCCGCGGAATGGAAGAATTTTGCTCCTCAACTCGCCAAGCTCCGGGCTCTGATGGCCAACGGTTTAACCGGCATTGATCTTGTCCGCTGCTGGGTTTCATGGGGCATTCTGCCATTGAGCCGCCGCCCCGGATTGATGCATGAGTATACCGGAAATGTAAAAGATCCTCAACGGTTTCATGAAGTAACAATGACCGAGCTTGAAATCACTGAATGTGTCAAGAAGATGCTTGATGAATCGGTCTCTGCATGCAGCCAAACCAGTTTGGCTCCATTTTGTGTCTCCAACAAACCGCCAGCAGTAAGTTCATGTACATATCTTACTGGCTTCCGTATTGACTGTTTACTAACCTTTCTTTACTTTTATCTCAGGCTGACAGCTCTTTCTGGAAACGTAACAAACCGGCCCGCGCCCCTCGTGTAAAAACCAAGGTCACCAAGAAGGCCAGCAAGAGGAAAGCCGCAAAATCTTCTGATCCGCCGGAGGAGGAAGAATCAGACGCAGAGGTAGAACTTGATTCACTTGGCACCCTTTTCGTACATCTTATTGACAATGATCCTCTTCAGGATGAAACTGAGGCCAGCCATGCAGATCATATTGAGGTAATTCTTCTTTCTTCTGACTCAGAGCCTGTGCCAGCTCAAAGAGTTCGCCGTGCAGTCCAGAAAGTAAAACAATCTCACCCCTTGCTCATTTGGATCCAAAATTTTCTTTGAAGAAATGACAAGCAGAAGAACGTTGCACAACCCGGCATAATGGTCAACAAATTACCTCATCCGGTTTAGCTGATACGCCCCCCCGGAAACGCCGTCCAGAGGTGACTTGCTCTCCTGAAAAACAATACCCCTTAAAAGGTTTCTTCCGATGCCCTCTCAACTCGTCTGACCCGCATTACCAGGCCTCTTCTAGTTCGTCCGACGGTTCGTCGACCACCCAATTACCTCCTCTCAAAGTTGTCGCCGGGTAAGTGTTACCTGTTTTGTAACTTTACTTTGTCGGTTTACCATACTCTAAGCTCGATTAAGCAAGAAAGCCAAGACCAGTGACCCTACTGTTGGAGTTGATCTGGAAAAAACACTCGAACATCAAGAGGTTGCTATGGACAGTTCTACTGGGCCTAATCAAGATGGCAATGCTAAACCGCCAGAAGCTGAACCAATCGCAGAAGCTGATACTTCAAATCCTCCTGCTCCTCCAAGACCGACAATGGAACAACAGGACTCAATTGCCGATCCGCCACATTCAGCTGACAAACCGCCAAGTCATATTCAACATATTGATTCCTCTAGCCCGGCCAAGGATGATGACGTTATTGTTACAGGCACTGCCTACAACGCCCCTGAAAATCCGGTTGCTCTATCAAAGCATACTGCTAAGGATGAATCTACTGCTATGAACAAAGGAACGGGTACAACTGATGTGTCTGCTTATACCGATTTCTCCGCTCAAGATCTTCATTCCGGCTTTCTGAACCGGCTGTGTACAAGCCGTGATTTTGAAGCCGGTTTGGTGAATCTGATGAAAGAGCGCTATGAGGTAAACATTGCACTTTTAAAAATTCTGCCCCTTTATTGCATTGTAGCCCCCAAGGGCCGGTTTGTCCTGAGAAAGTCAAACCGGTACTTTGTATACTTCATGCTGTAACTTGTGAACTGTTCTTTGGCTGATCAAACATACATTAGCCCCCAAGTGCCATGATTAAAACTTGTATTAATCTCTGGGACTTTGAAATATCCGTATAAAAAATGATCCGCATTAGCCCCCAAGTGCCGAGTGTATAACTGGTTATCTGCTTGGGACTTTGAATAAAATTTTTAACATGCTTTCTTACTGTTGCAGAGTGAAATAAATCACCAAACCTCCCAAATTGCTGATCTTCGAGCAAATCTTGAGACTCAACAAACAGAAACCATCAAAGCCAAGGATGAGCTGAAAACCGCCTTGACCACCATGGAGCAGCTTAAGGCATGGTTCAAATCTGAGCAGGCCAACTGGGACACCATCAAAGCGAGCAGAAACTGCTGAAGCGGCTCTTAAACCGGTGGCAGAAGAATTATCTGGGCTAAAGCACCAAATCAACGCCATGACCTCCGCCATATTTGGTAAGTAGTGATTGCCAAAAGTTATATCCCTTTGAAAATTCATCGATTTAACATGTATTTCTTGAACCGATATAGGGAGTCGCATCGCTCACCTAGGTTCTGACATGCGGAAGAAGCTTAAAGCGGCATATACACTGATTGAATAGCTGTATACCGGTGCTCAACGGGTTATATGCGCAGCTTCATATGATAACGCGGCACCAACACTTATCAAGGATACGCTGGATCATCTCTCAATGACACCAGCACAAATAGAAGAGCTGAAGTGATCCGCTGCTCGGGCGGGCGCTTTGCTGGCGCTGACTCGAGCCAAGGCATGGATAGCTGATCTTGACCCGGCGAATATATCCAAAGGCTTCCCTAGTGCCCAAGAAAATGGCGAAGAGTTTGACAATGACGCCCTGAAACGGGTAACAAGGGAGATGCGTCCTTTGGCGAGTCAACTAGCAGAAGAAGCGAACCTAACGGTTCACCGATCGTTCTATGATGCAGACAATAAATGGGTTGAAGCTGTGATCCCTGAAGTGCAGAGCCTCATTCCACCAATCTGTAAGCATACTTACGCTCCTGACGTTGATCCAGCTGAGCTTATAAGTGAAGAGGCTGTCTTTCAGGATTTAACCCGGATTGACTGGACCACCAACGACTTCCAGCCCTTGGATGAGGAGGTTGAACCGACGCAAGATGATCCATCTACCTCGCGTCAACCCGGTGATGAAGCTTAATCCATCAAGGCAATTGATATATCAGGAACGATCCATGAATATTTCCATATTTTGGGCCTTGGAGCGCCGTGTAATAGGATAGCAAAAAACTTATGCTGTTCTGATGCCATCGCGCAAGAGATATTTTGCATGAACTCGCCATATCAATGTCAATTTTTGTTCCAAGTATCATAATATGCAATTCCTATATGCATAAAAAGACAAAGGGTCCGGGCGGTTTACCGCCGGACGGGTCATAACACCCAAAATAGACCAGATTGATAATCCAATCATAATAATATGAATTCATACATACCAGTAGTATAATATCCCTGACTAGTTGGCGGGCCAACTTGAAGTATGATAAGGGTAAAAAACCCAAATCTGAATTATTTGTATCTCCATCATTTACTGATGTCGCAGATTAAGTCACGCCGGGTGATGATTCACACCAGGTGATCCGGGCTGTTGATAGGAAATCAACGCCAAGCCGGGTTATGAAAACTCCGGTTTAAGATAAAGGTCTGTCAATGTAAAATTGCAAACCAAGCTGGGCTAAGAAATCCAGGGCTGAGAAGATGTTTGAACAAGCCAAAAGAAAACGATTAAAATTAGCCAAAGTTCAAAAAGAAAAACCATGTAGTCGAGGCTTTTTGGGGGCTGCCAGGCCCAAATGCAAGGCTTTTTGTGGGCTGCTAGGCCACTGAGTTGAACCATTTAACAAAGCCTTTTAAGATAGACCTCCAACTAGCCAATCACCGTTTGAACTTTGACAAGTGCAGGGTCTCAAGGAGAGTAACTGTCAAACGTTCGGAGGGCCGTGCCAGGATGACCTGGATAGGAGTGTGTTACTTGATGAAGGCAGGTTAACCCGGGGTTTTAGGTAAATATACCAGGCTTCCAAGCCGTGGGTCGATACCCAGCTACAAGGGTCCATTCAGACTTCTTGGTATTGGACCAAGGAGCCCCCAAGTAACGTGATGAGCGGTGCTCATTAGGTGCCTATGTTTGAGTTGTGCATAGCATCGAAACTCTCTTTGGCCCTTTGGGTGTGAAGCTCCCATGCTTTGTGGCATGATAGCCAGTTTAAGGGATAGTACTCCGCTTTGTTATCTGAAGCCCCCATGTAACTCAAAGAATGTTTGAGAAAAAACAGCAGAGACCCCGCTTTGAAGCAATGATGCTGATTTATTTATTGATGATAATATATACATTGTCAAAATATGTACATAAAAGAGAGCCCATGGCTCAAGTGTAATAAGGCCGAAGGAGAGCTATGTTCCAGGGCCGCCGGGTCTCTTCCTCAGATTTGCGTGAGTCATCTCGAACGTCAATGAGGTAGTATGATCCATTGTGAAGATTCTTACTGACCACAAAGGGTCCTTCCCAAGGCGGGGATAACTTGTGTATACCGGTCTGATCCTGGATAAGCCGGAGCACCAAGTCACCTTCTTGAAAGGCTCTTGTCCTAACCCGACGGCTGTGCTAACGCCGCAGGTCTTGTTGATAAACCGCCGAGCGTGCCAAAGCCATATCCCGCTTCTCATCTAGCAAATCCAGTGCCTCTTGGCGGGCTTGCTCGTTGTCCGCTTCAACATAATTAGCAACCCGGGGGGAATCATGACGTATATCACTTGGGAGAACCGCCTCTGCCCCGTGGACCATGAAAAAAGGTGTATATCCTGTTGATCAATTGGGGGTGGTGTTGATGCTCCACAACACAGAAGGTAATTCTTCCACCCAACAACCCGGCGTTCGTTTCAAGGGAATCATGACCCGGGGTTTAAGACCCTTTAAAATTTCTTGATTAGCTCGCTCTGCTTGACCGTTGGATTGAGGGTGCGCCACAAATGCTAGGTCAAGCCGGATATGCTCTCTTTGACAGAAATCCTCCATCTCGCCTTTGGAGAGGTTAGTACCATTATCCGTGATGATGTTGTGTGGATAACCAAAACGGAAAATAATCTTTTTGAGGAATTGAACCGCCGTTGCTGCATCACAATTGCTAACAGGCTCCGCTTCAACCCACTTAGTGAATTTATCAACCGCCACCAATAGGTGGGTTTTTTTGTCTCGGGAACGCTTAAAAGGCCCCACCATATCAAGCCCCCAAGTAGCAAAAGGCCAAGTGATGGCAATCATCCGTAGCTCCTGAGCCGGAACATGAGCTCTGCGGGAAATTTTTTGACAAGCATCACATCGCTTTACCAGATCCTCTGCATCAGCATGAGCTGTCAACCAGTAAAACCCGTGACGAAAAGCTTTTGCAACCAAGGACTTTGAACCGGCATGATGACCGCAATCCCCTTCATGAATTTCCCGGAGGATCGCTTTGCCTTCTTCCGGAGAAACACAACGTTGAAATACACCGGAAACACTACAACGGTGCAACTCGCCATTGTGAATAACCATGGACTTAGAACGCCGAACTATCTGTCGGGGTAAGACTTGATCATCTAGTAGTTCACCCCGGCTCATATACGCCAGATACGGAACCGTCCAATCCGGCACGACGTGTAAAGCGGCCACCAGCTGCGCCTCCGGATCAGGAACAACCAGATCCTCTTCTGTAGGTAATTTAACAGACGGGTTATGCAAGATATCCAGAAAGGTGTTAGGAGGTACCGGTTTACGCTGAGATCCAAGTCAACTCAAAGCGTCTGCTGCTTCGTTCTTGCGCCGATCAATATGCTCAACCTGGTAACCCTTGAAGTGACCCGCCACGATATCTACCTCACGCCTGTAAGCCGCCATTAGTGGATCCTTAGAACCCCAAGTACTAGAAACTTGCTGAGCCACCAGATCCGAATCACCGAAGAAA
>NW_025232795.1:0-9045 GCF_018294505.1 Triticum aestivum | reverse complement strand
TCACAAACCAGAGCTTCTCACAACAAGGATGATGGTTTCGATAGGGAACGTACCACCTTTGGGGACGGGACGATATCCGTTGCCTCTTATTGCTTTCAAAAAAATTCTAGTGTCAACATAGAACAACTGGAGTGTTGTGTTTAATATTGGAATTTTTCTGGGTTTGTTTGGCCTTTTTTATACATTAACTGGGTTTTCTAGGCATTTTATGTGCATAATTCAAATTTGAACTACAAGCACATGCTCCAATGCACTAAAGTTGGTTGAAAAATCACATCTGTGTCCTTGGGTGAATTTTTAGGTCCCATGCAAGAGATGGGAATGAAATTCAAACACCGGGGCACTTTTGATTGCCGGCAAAACGTTGAGATGCCTGGTTTCTAAATTCTAGTAAATCCAAAACTCGTCTGAAATTCATGAAACTTGGCATGCTATGATGGAGCGGCATCAACATGCCGTGGTAAAAAAATTTGTCCCATTTGGGGCAGGTTCGGGTATAAGCTTCTCACAAACCAGAGCTTCTCACAACAAGCATGATGATTTCGATATAGGGAACGTCCCACCTTTGGGGACGAAACGATATACATTGCCTCTTATTGCTTTCAAATTTTTTCTCGTGTCAACATAGAACAACAGGAGTGTTGTGTCAATTTTTGGGATTTTTCGGGGTTCGTTTGGACATTTTATGCATTAACTGAGTTTTCAATGCATTTATGTGAATAATTCAAATTTGAACTAGATGCACATGCTCTAGTGCATATAAATTGGTTGAATAATTCAAATCTGTGTCCTTGGGTGCATGCTTAGGTCCCATGCAAGAAATGGGAATGAATTTGAAACACCACGACACCGTTGATTGCCGGCAAAACATTGAGATGCCTGGTTTTTAAATTCTAGTAAATCTGAAACTCGTCTCAAATTCATGATACTTGACATGCTACCATGGAGCGGCATAAATATGGCGGGGTAAAAATTTTATCCCATTTGGGGCAGGTTTGGGTATATGCTTCTCACAAACCACAGAGCCTGATGGTTTCGGTAGGGAACATACGTCCCACCTTTGGGGACGAAACGATATCCACTGCCTCTTATTGCTTTCAAAAAAATTCTCGTGTTAACATAGAACAACAGGAGTGTTATGTTAATTTTTGGGATCTTTGGGGGTTCGTTTCAACATTTTTATGCATTAACTGAGTTTTTTTAGGCATTTTATGCGCATAATTCAAATTTGAACTACATGCACATGCTCCAATGCATATCAATTGGTCGAAAAACCGCATGTGTGTCCTTGGGTGGATCCTTAGGTCCCATGCAAGAGACGGAATGAATTTCAAACACCAGGGAAATGTTGATCTGCCGCCAAATGTTGAGATACCTGGTTTTTAAATTCTGGTAAAACCAAAACTCGTCTGAAATTCATTAAACTTGGCATGCTATCATGGAGCGGCATCAATATGCCATGGTGGAAATTTTGTCCCATATGGGACAGGTTTGGGTATAAACTTCTCACAAACCAAAGCTTCTCACAACAAGGATGATGGTTTCGATAGGGAACGTACCACCTTTGGGGACGGGACGATATCCGTTGCCTCTTATTGCTTTCAAAAAAATTCTAGTTCCAACATAGAACAACTGGAGTGTTGTGTTTAATATTGGAATTTTTTGGGTTTGTTTGGCCTTTTTTATACATTAACTGGGTTTTCTAGGCATTTTATGTGCATAATTCAAATTTGAACTACAAGCACATGCTCCAATGCACTAAAGTTGGTTGAAAAATCACATCTGTGTCCTTGGGTGAATTTTTAGGTCCCATGCAAGAGATGGGAATGAAATTCAAACACCGGGGCACTTTTGATTGCCGGCAAAACGTTGAGATGCCTGGTTTCTAAATTCTAGTAAATCCAAAACTCGTCTGAAATTCATGAAACTTGGCATGCTATGATGGAGCGGCATCAACATGCCGTGGTAAAAAATTTGTCCCATTTGGGGCAGGTTCGGTTATAAGCTTCTCACAAACCAGAGCTTCTCACAACAAACATGATGATTTCGATATAGGGAACGTCCCACCTTTGGGGACGAAACGATATCCATTGCCTCTTATTGCTTTCAAATTTTTTCTCGTGTCAACATAGAACAACAGGAGTGTTGTGTCAATTTTTGGGATTTTTCGGGGTTCGTTTGGACATTTTATGCATTAACTGAGTTTTCAATGCATTTATGTGCATAATTCAAATTTGAACTAGATGCAGATGCTCTAGTGCATATAAATTGGTTGAAAAATCAAATATGTGTCCTTGGGTGCATGCTTAGGTCCCATGCAAGAAATGGGAATGAATTTGAAACACCACGACACCGTTGATTGCCGGCAAAACATTGAGATGCCTGGTTTTTAAATTCTAGTAAATCTGAAACTCGTCTCAAATTCATGATACTTGACATGCTACCATGGAGCGGCATAAATATGGCGGGGTAAAATTTTTATCCCATTTGGGGCAGGCTTGGGTATATGCTTCTCACAAACCACAGAGCCTGATGGTTTCGGTAGGGAACATACGTCCCACCTTTGGGGACGAAACGATATCCACTGCCTCTTATTGCTTTCAAAAAAATTCTCGTGTTAACATAGAACAACAGGAGTGTTATGTTAATTTTTGGGATTTTTGGGGGTTCGTTTCAACATTTTTATGCATTAACTGAGTTTTTTAGGCATTTTATGCGCATAATTCAAATTTGAACTACAGGCACATGCTCCAATGCATATCAATTGGTCGAAAAACCACATATGTGTCCTTGGGTGGATCCTTAGGTCCCATGCAAGAGACGGAATGAATTTCAAACACCAGGGAAATGTTGATCTGCCGCCAAATGTTGAGATACCTGGTTTTTAAATTCTGGTAAAACCAAAACTCGTCTGAAATTCATTAAACTTGGCATGCTATCATGGAGCGGCATCAATATGCCATGGTGGAAATTTTGTCCCATTTGGGACAGGTTTGGGTATAAACTTCTCACAAACCAAAGCTTCTCACAACAAGGATGATGGTTTCGATAGGGAACGTACCACCTTTGGGGACGGGACGATATCCGTTGCCTCTTATTGCTTTCAAAAAAATTCTAGTTCCAACATAGAACAACTGGAGTGTTGTGTTTAATATTGGAATTTTTTGGGTTGGTTTGGCCTTTTTTATACATTAACTGGGTTTTCTAGGCATTTTATGTGCATAATTCAAATTTGAACTACAAGCACATGCTCCAATGCACTAAAGTTGGTTGAAAAATCACATCTGTGTCCTTGGGTGAATTTTTAGGTCCCATGCAAGAGATGGGAATGAAATTCAAACACCGGGGCACTTTTGATTGCCGGCAAAACATTGAGATGCCTGGTTTCTAAATTCTAGTAAATCCAAAACTCGTCTGAAATTCATGAAACTTGGCATGCTATGATGGAGCGGCATCAACATGCCGTGGTAAAAAATTTGTCCCATTTGGGGCAGGTTCGGTTATAAGCTTCTCACAAACCAGAGCTTCTCACAACAAACATGATGATTTCGATATAGGGAACGTCCCACCTTTGGGGACGAAACGATATCCATTGCCTCTTATTGCTTTCAAATTTTTTCCCGTGTCAACATAGAACAACAGGAGTGTTGTGTCAATTTTTGGGATTTTTCGGGGTTCGTTTGGACATTTTATGCATTAACTGAGTTTTCAATGCATTTATGTGCATAATTCAAATTTGAACTAGATGCAGATGCTCTAGTGCATATAAATTGGTTGAAATATCAAATATGTGTCCTTGGGTGCATGCTTAGGTCCCATGCAAGAAATGGGAATGAATTTGAAACACCACGACACACTTGATTGCCGGCAAAACATTGAGATGCCTGGTTTTTAAATTCTAGTAAATCTGAAACTCGTCTCAAATTCATGATACTTGACATGCTACAATGGAGCGGCATAAATATGGCGGGGTAAAAAATTTATCCCATTTGGGGCAGGTTTGGGTATATGCTTCTCACAAACCACAGAGCCTGATGGTTTCGGTAGAGAACATACGTCCCACCTTTGGGGACGAAACGATATCCACTGCCTCTTATTGCTTTCAAAAAAATTCCCGTGTTGACAAAGAACAACAGGAGTGTTATGTTAATTTTTGGGATTTTTGGGGGTTCGTTTCGACATTTTTATGCATTAACTGAGTTTTTTAGGCATTTTATATGCATAATTCAAATTTGAACTACATGCACATGCTCCAATGCATATCAATTGGTCGAAAAACCACATGTGTGTCCTTGGGTGCATCCTTAGGTCCCATGCAAGAGACGGAATGAATTTCAAACACCAGGGCAATGTTGATCTGCCGCCAAATGTGGAGATACCTGGTTTTTAAATTCTGGTAAAACCAAAACTCGTCTGAAATTCATTAAACTTGGCATGCTATCATGCAGCGGCATAAATATGACATGGTGGAAATTTTGTCCCATTTGGGACAGGTTTGGGTATAAACTTCTCACAAACCAGAGCTTGTCACAACAAGGATGATGGTTTCGATAGGGAACGTACCACCTTTGGGGACGGGACGATATCCGTTGCCTCTTATTGCTTTCAAAAAAATTCTAGTGTCAACATAGAACAACTGGAGTGTTGTGTTTAATATTGGAATTTTTCTGGGTTTGTTTGCCTTTTTTATACATTAACTGGGTTTTCTAGGCATTTTATGTGCATAATTCAAATTTGAACTACAAGCACATGCTCCAATGCACTAAAGTTGGTTGAAAAATCACATCTGTGTCCTTGGGTGAATTTTTAGGTCCCATGCAAGAGATGGGAATGAAATTCAAACACCGTGGCACTTTTGATTGCCGGCAAAACGTTGAGATGCCTGGTTTCTAAATTCTAGTAAATCCAAAACTCGTCTGAAATTCATGAAACTTGGCATGCTATGATGGAGCGGCATCAACATGCCGTGGTAAAAAAATTTGTCCCATTTGGGGCAGGTTCGGGTATAAGCTTCTCACAAACCAGAGCTTCTCACAACAAGCATGATGATTTCGATATAGGGAACGTCCCACCTTTGGGGACGAAACGATATCCATTGCCTCTTATTGCTTTCAAATTTTTTTCTCGTGTCAACATAGAACAACAGGAGTGTTGTGTCAATTTTTGGGATTTTTCAGGGTTCGTTTGGACATTTTATGCATTAACTGAGTTTTCAATGCATTTATGTGAATAATTCAAATTTGAACTAGATGCACATGCTCTAGTGCATATAAATTGGTTGAATAATTCAAATCTGTGTCCTTGGGTGCATGTTTAGGTCCCATGCAAGAAGTGGGAATGAATTTCAAACACCAGGGCACCGTTGATTGCCGGCAAAACATTGAGATGTCTGGTTTTTAAATTCTAGTAAATCCATAACTCGTGTGAAATTCATGAAACTTGGCATGCTATCATGGAGCGGCATAAACATGCCGGGGTAAAAAATTATCCCATTTGGGGCAGGTTTGGGTATATGCTTCTCACAAACCAGAGCTTCCCACAACAAGCCTGATGGTTTCGGTAGGGAACTTACGTCCCACCTATGGCGACGAAACGATATCCATTGCCACTTATTACTTTCACAAATTTTCTCGTGTCAACATAGATAAACAGGAGTGTTGTGTCAATTCTTGGGATTTTTCGTGGTTCGTTTAGACATTTTATGCATTAACTGAGTTTTCTACGCATTTTATGTGCATAATTCAACTTTGAACTACATGCACATGCTCCAATGCATATCAATTGGTCGAAAAACCACATGTGTGTCCTTGGGTGGATCCTTAGGTCCCATGCAAGAGACGGAATGAATTTCAAACACCAGGGCAATGTTGATCTGCCGCCAAATGTTGAGATACCTGGTTTTTAAATTCTGGTAAAACCAAAACTCGTCTGAAATTCATTAAACTTGGCATGCTATCATGGAGCGGCATCAATATGCCATGGTGGAAATTTTGTCCCATTTGGGACAGGTTTGGGTATAAACTTCTCACAAACCAGAGCTTCTCACAACAAGGATGATGGTTTCGATAGGGAACGTACCACCTTTGGGGACGGGACGATATCCGTTGCCTCTTATTGCTTTCAAAAAAATTCTAGTGTCAACATAGAACAACTGGAGTGTTGTGTTTAATATTGGAATTTTTCTGGGTTTGTTTGGCCTTTTTTATACATTAACTGGGTTTTCTAGGCATTTTATGTGCATAATTCAAATTTGAACTACAAGCACATGCTCCAATGCACTAAAGTTGGTCGAAAATCACATCTATGTCCTTGGGTGAATTTTTAGGTCCCATGCAAGGGATGGGAATGAAATTCAAACACCGGGGCACTTTTGATTGCCGGCAAAACATTGAGATGCCTGGTTTCTAAATTCTAGTAAATCCAAAACTCGTCTGAAATGCATGAAACTTGGCATGCTATGATGGAGCGGCATCAACATGCCGTGGTAAAAAATTTGTCCCATTTGGGGCAGGTTCGGGTATAAGCTTCTCACAAACCAGAGCTTCTCACAACAAGCATGATGATTTTGATATAGGGAACGTCCCACCTTTGGGGACGAAACGATATCCATTGCCTCTTATTGCTTTCAAATTTTTTCTCGCGTCAACATAGAACAACAGGAGTGTTGTGTCAATTTTTGGGATTTTTCGGGGTTCGTTTGGACATTTTATGCATTAACTGAGTTTTCAATGCATTTATGTGCATAATTCAAATTTGAACTAGATGCAGATGCTCTAGTGCATATAAATTGGTTGAAAAATCAAATATGTGTCCTTGGGTGCATGCTTAGGTCCCATGCAAGAAATGGGAATGAATTTGAAACACCACGACACCGTTGATTGCCGGCAAAACATTGAGATGCCTGGTTTTTAAATTCTAGTAAATCTGAAACTCGTCTCAAATTCATGATACTTGACATGCTACCATGGAGCGGCATAAATATGGCGGGGTAAATTTTTTATCCCATTTGGGGCAGGCTTGGGTATATGCTTCTCACAAACCACAGAGCCTGATGGTTTCGGTAGGGAACATACGTCCCACCTTTGGGGACGAAACGATATCCACTGCCTCTTATTGCTTTCAAAAAAATTCTCGTGTTAACACAGAACAACAGGCGTGTTGTGTTAATTTTTGGGATTTTTGGGGGTTCGTTTCAACATTTTTATGCATTAACTGAGTTTTTTAGGCATTTTATGCGCATAGTTCAAATTTGAACTACATGCACATGCTCCAATGCATATCAATTGGTCGAAAAACCACATGTGTGTCCTTGGGTGCATCCTTAGGTCCCATGCAAGAGACGGAATGAATTTCAAACACCAGGGCAATGTTGATCTGCCGCCAAATGTGGAGATACCTGGTTTTTAAATTCTGGTAAAACCAAAACTCGTCTGAAATTCATTAAACTTGGCATGCTATCATGCAGCGGCATAAATATGACATGGTGGAAATTTTGTCCCATTTGGGACAGGTTTGGGTATAAACTTCTCACAAACCAGAGCTTCTCACAACAAGGATGATGGTTTCGATAGGGAACGTACCACCTTTGGGGACGGGACGATATCCGTTGCCTCTTATTGCTTTCAAAAAAATTCTAGTGTCAACATAGAACAACTGGAGTGTTGTGTTTAATATTGGAATTTTTCTGGGTTTGTTTGGCCTTTTTTATACATTAACTGGGTTTTCTAGGCATTTTATGTGCATAATTCAAATTTGAACTACAAGCACATGCTCCAATGCACTAAAGTTGGTTGAAAAATCACATCTGTGTCCTTGGGTGAATTTTTAGGTCCCATGCAAGAGATGGGAATGAAATTCAAACACCGTGGAACTTTTGATTGCCGGCAAAACGTTGAGATGCCTGGTTTCTAAATTCTAGTAAATCCAAAACTCGTCTGAAATTCATGAAACTTGGCATGCTATGATGGAGCGGCATCAACATGCCGTGGTAAAAAAATTTGTCCCATTTGGGGCAGGTTCGGGTATAAGCTTCTCACAAACCAGAGCTTCTCACAACAAGCATGATGATTTCGATATAGGGAACGTCCCACCTTTGGGGACGAAACGATATCCATTGCCTCTTATTGCTTTCAAATTTTTTCTCGTGTCAACATAGAACAACAGGGGTGTTGTGTCAATTTTTGGGATTTTTCGGGGTTCGTTTGGACATTTTATGCATTAACTGAGTTTTCAATGCATTTGTGTGCATAATTCAAATTTGAACTAGATGCAGATGCTCTAGTGCATATAAATTGGTTGAAAAATCAAATATGTGTCCTTGGGTGCATGCTTAGGTCCCATGCAAGCAATGGGAATGAATTTGAAACACCACGACACCGTTGATTGCCGGCAAAACATTGAGATGCCTGGTTTTTAAATTCTAGTAAATCTGAAACTCGTCTCAAATTCATGATACTTGACATGCTACCATGGAGCGGCATAAATATGGCGGGGTAAATTTTTTATCCCATTTGGGGCAGGCTTGGGTATATGCTTCTCACAAACCACAGAGCCTGATGGTTTCGGTAGGGAACATACGTCCCACCTTTGGGGACGAAACGATATCCACTGCCTCTTATTGCTTTCAAAAAAATTCTCGTGTTAACACAGAACAACAGGCGTGTTGTGTTAATTTTTGGGATTTTTGGGGGTTCGTTTCAACATTTTTATGCATTAACTGAGTTTTTTAGGCATTTTATGCGCATAATTCAAATTTGAACTACATGCACATGCTCCAATGCATATCAATTGGTCGAAAAACCACATGTGTGTCCTTGGGTGCATCCTTAGGTCCCATGCAAGAGACGGAATGAATTTCAAACACCAGGGCAATGTTGATCTGCCGCCAAATGTGGAGATACCTGGTTTTTAAATTCTGGTAAAACCAAAACTCGTCTGAAATTCATTAAACTTGGCATGCTATCATGCAGCGGCATAAATATGACATGGTGGAAATTTTGTCCCATTTGGGACAGGTTTGGGTATAAACTTCTCACAAACCAGAGC
>NW_025232794.1:0-9046 GCF_018294505.1 Triticum aestivum | reverse complement strand
GTACTTGTTTCAAATCTGCATACTTTTTAAAGTTCGTGTATTTTTTTCAAATCCGTGTTCCTTTTCCAATCCATGAACTTTGTTTGAAATTCACATACTTGTTTCAAGTTGACATAATTTTTCAAATCCCACACATTTGTTTTCTAATTCGCGTAAAAGATATTCAAATCCGCGTACATTAAGGATGAATCTAGTTGAGAAAATGTTGCACATTGCACATGACGACTCTCTGATTTGAATGCTAATGCGTTGAAGCAGTTCAACGGGTAAAAAGAACTTTTGCATATAGTTTCTGGGATTTGAACTATTTGATTTTCTCTTTAGAAAATATTTTGTGACCAATGTGGGTAGCATGCGCTCTCAAACTACTATTCAGCCACTATTAGGGATGCACACATGCTAATGACACGGACAAACACTTAGAATTGTGGCAATGCTAAGTAAAAATATAACTCCTGTTGAATTAAATGAATGATCCACATGTTTTATGCATAGAGTTTTCAATTGGTTTGGTTGTTTCACATTCAATAAGCTGAAAGCAATGTATTAGTAGCTCAATTTATTATAACAAACGCCGGCCACATCATTCAATTCCCCAACTGAATTAATTTGTGGGAAAAGGCTAAAGGGTTTATTTTGTTGTCATTGCTATTTCTAGGAGATAGTCAGGAATATGATACAACCCTATATTTTTCTAAGGGACATGATATAGCTCTGATTAATTTAGGTGATATGATATAGCCACTAAATTCTTGTTCATACACTATCATACATAGGTGTTTCTGTTATATTGTCTCTTTTTCTGCACTGACTCACTAATAGACTAACACTTCTGTTGTATCCAGGTGAAGAAAGGGCTACTTCAGTTGTTAGATGTAGCTGAGTTTGCCGCGTTGCTTCAATGTGCTTGGCGGTGTCTATATGTTATTTGAAAAACTAACTGAGCACGCACTTTAGTCTGGCTAAGTTTGTAATGCAGCGTTCTCAAAAAAAAGTTTGCAATGTAGTCGGATGCCATTGAATACCTTATTATTGTTTTGAGCAGGACTTCATCGTCTCTTGATTTTTGTATGTGCTTCTACTTGGCAGCTCTTCTCCTAAGCCATGCCAGTTTTTGTGCTTCTCAGCTGTGGTTCGCAAAGCATGTCATTCCTAGAAGATTTACAAATTGGCATGCTGGGTGGGCAAAGTCGATGTGCTTTTGTTGGCAGGAAGATATAGTTTAGTTGAAACATGAGTTGAATTGCAGAAAACAAGATTAAATCAAATTTATGTTGCTACCGCTGCCCACTCCTTTGGTCTATCTATAATCTATATGCAACTATGAACAGACCTATCTCTGGGATGAAATTCAAAAGGTACAGAGTTATCCATGCACCATGACTCTGGTGGAATTCGAAGTCAAATTCTAGTGCTACAGAGTTGTGGTTCATATGACAATAAAGGGTTTCCCCCGCTTTTATATTATAAAGCAACCATCCGATACAACCAGCTCGTCGGGGCAACAACACAAACGAGCCCAAAGGAAAAGAGAGAATAAGAAAGAGAAACAAATGCCGACAATGGCAGGTTAACGAAACGAAGATGACCAACAACCGTTGCACCCTCCGGAAAAGTACCACCATGCTCCTAGCACCCCGAAGCGTCGCATACCGAGCAACACCTTCAAGAAGGAATTCAACAGCGACGCCGCTGCTGCCCAGACAAGTCCTAAGGTTTCCCCCAATACACAATGGCCAGTGTGGAAGGGGTATATCCGACGCCCTTCAGGAAGGTCTGGTGGCGCCCGCAGGCGTCACCGCGTCGATGTCGGATGAGCCGCCAGGGATTTCTCCCAACCCAAACAACCACCACCACGCCGGATGATCTGAAGTGCACCACCAAACCTGCCGCCCGCCGGGATGTGCCACCACGGTCACCGAACCAACTTCGCCATCTCCCTGAGGCTACCGACACGACATCTCGAGGAGGGACAAGGAGCCAACGGGCTGGGGGCATCCGCAACTCAGCCAACGGGAGGGGACAAACACCGCCGCCGCCGTGGATCCAACTGGACGTGATGACAGGGGCCTACCAGGCCCGAACTAGCCTGGCTGGGCCCCAAAGGGTCCTGACAAACCCTGCCGCCACGCTGCAGCACATCTACCGACGAAGCCGCCACAACCCGCAGCCCCCGACGCCGCGCCACCTCCACCAGGGAGCCACGCCGCCGCTCGCCGGACCGCCGGCCCACCCCAACCCTGATGGGGCCCAAAAGGCCCCAGATCTAGGCAGAGCGGACGCCGCCGCCCAGCCGCACCACCGCGTGCCCATCAGCCAACGTCTGCGCTGCCGCATCAGGGACGCCTGCAGCCCACAGAACCCCCCCCCCGAGCCACATTGTCGCCAGCCAAGGAGCACCGCCGCCATTAGGGGGCCCCCACGCAAGCTGGGAAAGAACGGCCCGCCGCCGTCAGCGCCATGCAGGCAAGGCCCGGCGGACCACGCCGGCAGCAGCGACAGGGGAGAGCGGCGAGGAGGTGGGCTGTAGGAGAGGAAGGAGCGGGGATTCGCCCGTCGCTCGCGTGGGGGAGGGGGAAGCGAGCAGAGGAGGTTAGTCTGTCTCCGCAGAAGTGGTTCATATGAGCCAGAGGACTCATCGTTCCCACAGAAGTTGTTTGCTGCTGAAGATGAGGGACTGGACTTCGGCGAGTCTACAATCGCAGGAGCACATACGGCAGGAGGTTGCATTCTTGACTATAACTAGATGATACCCCGCGCGTTGCTGCGAGAAAGAAATGGGAATACACCTATTTATAGAATTACAGGTAAAAAATTATAGAAATATTAATAACATGTAAAGAATACAAAGAAAAACATTTGCTAGCTGGCTCAGGGATTGTAACTGGCGCAAAATGATTATCATGTGTAAGAAGTCTCTAATTAAAAAGAAATAACACTAAAGTATCCAATTAAAAAGTGGTTCGAATACTTGTAAAATTTGGCACAATGTTACAGTTTGTCTTGATCGCTCGAATTCTATGGAAAAACATCCTCAACGATGTGAAAAAAAAAATCATTACATAGAAGAGAACAACTTTCCAATTAGAAATTTGGAATTGACACAACCAATCACCATAATTAATTTGGAACTATATTAACCACAAAATGGCTACCTTTAAGTTTACAACTATCGTATTACAAAAAAAATTGGACCAATAATAATATATATTCATGGAAGTATTATAAAGAAACAAAGTGAAACACTATATCCTAAAACATCGAGCGGCTGCATTATATTGAACACTAAATTTACATAGAGCATCTTCCAACAAAAGAGTGGAAAAGGTCTCCAAATTTGCATTGAGCATTCCAACAAATTAGTGGGAAACAAAATTCTCACCTCAACACAAATAAATAATGAATGGGTCACATTTGCCACATAAGACACGATGATGACTGACTTTGGCCATAAATGTTAATTGTATCTGCTGCTTGTGAAATATCCCCTGTTCACGGATGCAAACTAATCTTGTATCCAAAAGGAGTAGCATATCAAAGCATTATAAGGTCCAAACATTAAACTTAAACCACAATATAAATATGAAACACTTATTTTTTAATTCAAAGCATTGACCTCGGTTATTTTGTTTTTTGATCTGAGAAACAAAATTGTTTATTTATTGATATTTTCGCCACCCTCTGCTATGAGTAAATAACAATGAGAAAAAAATTGCATAGAGAAAACGTCACAACATAGATGTGCGCGATAATTGTTTAGCATCCCTTTAAATTTGACAGCTTCAAATTTTAGTTGGTATATAATGACATATTGAGAAGAGCACGTATCTAAGAACATATTTGCTACCATATGTCCAAGTGAAAAAGGCATCCCGGTGAAGTCAATGCACGAACATGTGGTAGCATCAGCTGATGCAGGCTGCGGTGTTGGTAGTGGGAAGTAACTGCAAAGGAATAATATGAACGACATGCCACACAGAAGTATGTCAACAGACAACAGTGGTATTCATCATCTCACAGATGGATGTAAGCGCATTGATGCTCACCTGGTATGCTGATGTGATCGTCCCGAAGCTGGACTCCCTATGGGTATCAAAATCGTCTTTGCTGGTTTAGTCAGGCTTCTCGCTACCCCCGACTGCTTCGAAACAGAGCAACGACATGCAAAAGGACTCAACGGCTGCCTTGCTCGACGATGTAGGATGGCCGACCACGGAACAGTCGCCCAACCCGCGTCTAAAAATTCATATAGAAACATCAAGAGGCGAGACGTACTGGCAACCATGGCGAAGGAGGTTCGGATGAGAGCATCGGCGGGTGGCCGGCAATGGAACGGCGGACCAGCAGACAGCCTCATTCAGAGACAAATTTGAGGCGAGGCCGACAGGAGGGCGTGGCGGAGGAGGTCTGGAGGAGAGCAACGATGCGCGCATGTTGACTTGGGTCTGTCTTCCTTGAAGATCTAGGTGCTCGACAATTGAACCGCAGCCTGACCTGCGAGCTGCGACCCAACAACCGGGTGTCATTGGAGGCATGGCAGATTGATGATCTTGCGGGAGGATGGCAGCACTTAAACGCAAAGACGATGCCCGCTCAGTTAAATTCAGCGATTCGTCATCAATTGCAAGGTAACGGAGGGATGGTAATGTGCGTGATTAATGTTGCCGTTTCATATCATTTGTAGCTATATTTCTGGCATATTGTGGCGGCGGAAGAGACACCGACGGGGATGAGAGTCGCGGCGCGTGGACGATGACCTAACACGCATGGGCTACAGCCCACATACCATATGTTGGCTTCGGGAGCAAGCCCAGCAGCGACATGTCCAGCTCTAGCCCACTTAGAAAACCTGTGGGACCCCTAAAAAAACAAAGGAAACCTGAGTGGGACAGTGCGATCGAAGAATAGAGAAGCAACGAATCGGTATTTTCCACTTAGCGGTGGCAAGCTCAGTAAATTGCTCAAAACATGATTAGACGGCTGCAGACTCTTGAACTATATTGCATCAACGGCTATAACAATTGGGATGACGTGGCTTCATGAGGATTGAGGAAAATCAGCTAGTGGGGTGCCCCTATTTAGATATAGAAGATTCTCTGTTGGGTTTCCAAGGCATTTCAAGCGCCTGTTTTACACGACTGAAATTTCTTGCCCTGACTGACGTTGGTACTGCTGTCCATTGCATGTGCCACACAACACCCCAGGAGTTTTAGATTGATCTCAGCTAGAATTCCACGAGAGCTACTTTGACTGAAATTCCAAGTCATTCTCAGCTGAATTATGCTTTCATCTCGGTTGAAATTCCAAGTCATTTTGTCTAATTTTTGAGGAAAATTCCAAGCCATTCTCAGATGTATGCTGCCAGAGTGATGCATGCGGGCCTTGTCCACCAATGGGTACAAGGGAAACCGCACGAAGGGCCTCTGTCAGAAGGGCACATCCCTTATTTATTTATAAGCCACAACAAGAATTCATTACAAGGGAAATCGGAGTTGCCATCATAAAAGTCTGAGCAATAACAGTACACACAGACCAGCACGAGCCGAAGGAAAAAAAATCACAATGACAGTGGGAATACAGGTCGGATGAAGCTCTTCGTGGATCCATTGCCCCATCAAGTGTTGGATATTAATTAGTGTATGAACTTGTTGCAAGTTACATCTGCGTACCCAACAAAATGTAGCCCGGGAAAAAATTGATTAAAAAAATAGCAATTTAAGCTATCAATTACAGTGGCAAGAAAGAAGCAGTTGGAAAAATAGCAATTTAAGCTATCAATTACAGATTGACACTGCAAATAAATTAGGCTGAGATGTATGATGAGTTCATCAAAGTCTTGTAAGGATGTTGGTCTTAAATCCGTATGGTTTTTGTTTATTGAGAATACTCCAACCGTAGATTCCAAAAATAAAAGAGAGAGAGAATACTCCAATCGTATGTTGGATCATGAGTTCAAATTTTTTTTGAGACAATGATCATGAGTTGATGACAACGAGCGAACGAACGGGGGCCCAACACTTATTTACTTTGTCCAAGCCCAACCAATTCTCTCCTACAACAGGAGCGAACTCAACCCGTTGCTAGCCTGCTACCACGACGTCCATCCTGGCTAGGTCTTCTTGGCGGCCGCGGATGAACGCCGCCCTAGATGCCGCCGGAGCGGCCCGCCGCCGCAGCCCACGCCTCCATCCCCAGGTTCAGGCGAATGAGGAGGGAGCCGGACTGCATCTGAGGCGCAGTGCGCGTCTCCATCCCCCAGTCCACGCAAGTGACGAGGGCGACGGAGTCACCCGCCGCCGCAGCCCTCGCCTCCATCCCCTGGTTCAAGGAGTGGCTCGCCGGTGCAGCACGCGCCTCCGTCCCAAGGTCCACACGAACACGAGTGAGGAGGCATCCGGAGTGATCCGCGGCAGTTGTCGCCGCCGCCACAGCTCGCGGGCTGCGCTATCCTCACCGCTTGAAGACGACGATCTCCTGAGGGAGATCCTGCTCCGTCTCCCACCGCAGACCTCCTCCCTGCCCCGCGCCTCCGCCGTCTGCAAGCGGTGGCGACACGCCTCCACCGACCCAAGGTTCCACCGCCAGTTCCGTGCATATCACCAAAAGCCGCCCCTCCTTGGTTTCTTCGAGGATAGCGTGGATGGTATCGTGTTCACACCAATCCTGGACCATCCTGATCGTATCCCTCCACAGCGCTTCGACCTGCGACTCCACGGCATTGACAGCGGCGACCTCTCAAGGTTCCAACTGCTTGGATGCCGTCACGGCCGCCTTCTCATCATGCGCCCAATACAGCAGGATCTTATTGTCATTGCCCCCATCACCGGGGAGGAGTGCCGTGTGCCCATTCCGTCGGAGTTCAATAAACGCTATGTTAACGGGGCGGTGCTCTGTGCTGCTACTGATCACGACCATGTGCACGGAAACTGCCACTTGAGCCCATTCAAGGTGATCTTGCTATCCACGAGCACCTACTATAGTGGTCCACAGCTCATCTTAGCATCTGTTTACTCTTCGAAGGCTGGCGTATGGGGCGACGTCATCTCAACTCTGACTCCATGTGAGCTTCCTGGTGGCGGTACTCATGGGTCACTAGTTGGTAATGCACTTTACTGGTTGTGTAGAGATTACATGATTGAGTTTGATTTGGATGGGCACATCTTAGCTTTGATCAGTGCGCCCCCCACTATAAATGAGTCACGTCACTTTTTTGACATGCGTGAGGTCATCCAGATCATGGATGGCGCTGTTGGTATCGCCATATTGTCTCACTATTACCATAACATTCAAATGTGGCAAAGGAAGGTTAATTGTCAGGGTGCTACCAAATGGGAGTTGTGGAAGACCATCGACATGCATAACATTGATGGGATCCCCCCTGGGGTTGAAGGAGTGAGGACAGGGTTGTTATTTAGACTGAGATATGTTGAGGATACTGATGAAATATTTCTATATGTGGGCCATAATGTCTATATGGTTCAACTTAAGTCGATGCAATCGAAGAAACTTTGTGAAAGCGGTTGTGTTAGTGCTCATCATTCTTTCAAGAGTTTCTGTATGCCAGGTGATTGTTCTTCATTAGTCCTCACATCGTAGTAGTAACCTAGTTATGTTCTTAAAGGGATGATCGAATACCTTTGCTATGTAGACGAACTTATAACAATACTCTTTCATTTCATATAGCTGCACATTGTGTTGTCATTCAATATATTTGTCTTCATCCTTGGGAGATAACATATCAAATATCAAATGAAATGAGCAACAATGTGAATTCAAATGTCAAATGGTTAACTCATTTGGCATGTTCGGAACCTTAGCTAGCTATATTCTTTTATCTAGTACTTTTAATCTTTCTGTTTTTCTTAACTCAATAAAACAACTTTCGTTCAAAGTGTACCTTCCGGAATAGTAGTTTTCCTTGTCACTTGCTCAATACTGTCATGCAAGTGAATGGTAGATCTATACCACTTTTTTTCCGTGTTTGTTATCTCTAATCATTCTCTATTTATTTAGTTTGAATACTCAAGATCACTTTGTCGGTAATGTTTATGAGTTTTGGCACCTTTTTTTTGTATTCTTGACCTGAGGGGGGTTGAGTATACATGAGATAAATTATAGGCAGTGTATTGCTTTCTTATGAGCTAAATTTCAGGTAGCTATGTATACTTCTTTTAAGAATATCCCTTGCAAAATGCAACATATATGGTTTTATCTGTTGGCAGTATGAGTAGAGTAGCGAGCTGTAAAACATAAATACAAAAGTGAGTTGTTTTTTATGTTTGTCAATTCATCTATATAACAGACGACTCACTGTTACCTTTTCATATCCATTTGTCTTTCTTTTTTCTTGGGAATTTTATTAAATGCATGCCTTATGCTTGTAGGCACAACCATTGTTGGTGGATGTGATGGATCCCATACATAGGATGACTTTCTGTTTTGTTGTGTTGAATGGTTCACCAGGTAAGAAGGATCTTCTGAATATACTTTGTGAGATTTGAACTGATTGATTTTCTCTTTGGAAAATATCTGGCGGACACTATGGTTAGCATGCACCCATCCTCTAACTACTGTCCTTTCGGCTTATAGCGATTCACACATGGTAATAACACAGACAAGCAATTAAAATGGTGGTGATGCCAAGAAAAGTGACTCCTTTTTGGCCATTAATGATATCCAGATGATTCAAATGTTGTATGCCCGAAGTTCTCTCTTGGTTTAGCTGTTCCGGAATCTATAGGTTGACAACAATATATTATTAACTCATCTTGTCATTACAAACACCAGTCACATCATTCAACTCCGTCACCCAACAAATACATGTGTAAAGGCTGAAGGTTTATTTTGTTGTCATTGATATTCCAAGGAGATATGGCCAGTAATATGATGATACGTCTTTTACCAAAAAAGGCTTTCGCCCCGCTTTATATATAAAGCACCAACCACCAACAAACGGATCCGATACAAACCACAACACACAACACGAGAACCACACTCTACCAGGGCCAGATACATAGGTGCCAAAGGGCTACAACAACACCACACC
>NW_025232793.1:7112-9051 GCF_018294505.1 Triticum aestivum | reverse complement strand
TAGTTCAACTCTAGAGTAAAATTATTTGAACTAACTTGTAGAGCTAGTTTAACTCTAGTGTAAAATCATTTGTACTAGGTCATAGAGCTAGTTCAACTCTAGTGTAAAATTATTTATACTAGGTTATAGAGCTAGTTCAACTCTAGTTTAAAACTATTTGAACTAGACTATAGAGCTAGTTCAACTCTAGTGTAAAATTGTTTGAACCAACTTGTAGAGCTAGTTTAATTCTAGTGTAAAATTATTTGTGCTAGGTTACAGAGCTAGTTCAACTCTAGTGTAAATATATTTGAACTAGACTATAGAGCTAGTTCAACTCTAGTGTAAAATTGTTTGAACTAACTTGTAGAGCTAGTTTAAATCTAGTGTAAAATTATTTGTACTAGGTAATAGAGCTAGTTCAACTCTAGTTTAAAATTATTTGAACTAGCTTGTACACTTGGTTCAACAGTAGTGTAAAATTATTTGTACTAGGTTGTAGAGCTAGTTCAACTCTAGTGTAAAATTATTTGTACTGGGTTATAGAGCTAGTTCAACTCTAGTTCAAAATTATTTGACCTAGCTTGTAGAGCTAGTTCAACTCTAGTGTAAAATTATTTGTACTAGGTTATGGAGCTAGTTCAACTCTAGTGTAAAATTATTTGTACTTGGTCATAGAGCTAGTTTAACTCTAGTGTAAAATTATTTGTATTAGGTTATAGAGCTACTTCAACTCTAGTGTAAAATTATTTCTACTAGGTTATAGAACTAGTTCAACTCTAGTATAAAACTATTTGAACTAGACTGTAGAGGTAGCTCAACTCTAGTGTAAAATTATTTGAACTAACTTGTAGAGCTAGTTTAACTCTAATGTAAAATTATTTGTACTAGGTTATAGAGCTTTCTCAACTCTAGTGTAAAATTATTTGACCTAGCTTGTAGAGCTAGTTCAACTCTAGTGTGAAATTATCCGAAATAGCCTATAGAGCTTGTTCAACTCTAGTGTAAAATTATTTGAACTAGCCTATAGAGCTAGTTCAACTATAGTGTCAATTTATTTGTACTAGGTCATAGAGCTAATTCAACTCTAGTGTAAAATTATATGTACTAGGTTATAGAGCTTGTTCAACTGTAGTGTAAAATTATTTGTACTAGGTTATAGAGCTAGCTCAACTCTAGTGTAAAACTATTTGAATTAGACTGTAGAGCTAGTTCAACTCTAGAGTAAAATTATTTGAACTAGGTTATAGAGCTAGTTCAACAGTAGTGTAAAACTATTTGAACTAGCCTATAGAGCTAGTTCAACTCTAGTGTGAAGTTATTTGAACTAGCCTGTGGAGCTAGTTCACCTCTATTGTAAAATTATTTGAACTAGCTTGTAGAGCTAGTTCAACTCTAGTGTAGAATTATTTGTACTAGGTTATAGAGCTAGTTCAACAGTAGTGTAAAACTATTTGAACTAGCCTATAGAGCTAGTTCAACTCTAGTGTGAAATTATTTGAACTAGCCTATGCAGCTAGTTCACCTCTAGTGTAAAATTATTTGAACTAGCTTGTAGAGCTAGTTCAACTTTAGTGTAAAATTATTTGAACTAGCTTGTAGAGCTAGTTCAACTCTAGTGTAAAATTATTTGAACTAGCTTGTAGAGCTAGTTCAACTCTAGTGAAAAATTATTTGAACTAGCATATAGAGCTAGTTCAACTCTATTGTAAAATTATTTGAACAAGCCTATAGAGCTAGTTAAACTCTAGTGTAAAATTATTTGTACTAGGTCATAGAGCTAGTTCAACTCTAGTGTAAAATTATTTGTACTAGGTTATAGAGCTAGTTCAACTCTAGTGTAAAACTATTTGAATTAGACTGTAGAGCTAGCTCAACTCTAGTGTAAAATTATTTGAACTAACTTGTAGAGCTAGTTTAACTCTAGTGTAAAATTATTTGTACTAGGTTATAGAGCTTG
>NW_025232793.1:0-1819 GCF_018294505.1 Triticum aestivum | reverse complement strand
ATAGAGCTAGTTCAACTCTAGTGTAAAATTATTTGTACTAGGTTATAGAGCTAGTTCAACTCTAGTGTAAAATTGTTTATACTAGGTTATAGGGCTAGTTCAACTCTAGTGTAAAACTATTTGAACTAGACTATAGAGCTAGTTCAACTCTAGTGTAAAATTGTTTGAACCAACTTGTAGAGCTAGTTTAATTCAAGTGTAAAGTTATTAGTACTAGGTTACAGAGCTAGTTCAACTCTAGTGTAAAAACTATTTGAACTAGACTATAGAGCTAGTTCAACTCTAGTGTAAAATTGTTTGAACTCTAGTGTAAAATTATTTGTACTAGGTAATAGAGCTAGTTCAACTCTAGTGTAAAATTATTTGAACTAGCTTGTACAGCTGGTTCAACGGTAGTGTAAAATGATTTGTACTAGGTTGTAGAGCTAGTTCAAATCTAATGTAAAATTATTTGTACTTGGTTATAGAGCTAGTTCAACTCTAGTTTAAAATTATTTGACCTAGCTTGTAGAGCTTGTTCAACTCTAGTGTAAAATTATTTGTACTAGGTTATAGAGCTAGTTCAACTCTAGTGTAAAACTATTTGAACTAGACTTTAGAGCTAGTTCAACTCTAGCATAAAATTATTTGAACTAACCTATAGAGCTAGTTCAACTATAGTGTAAAATTATTTGTAATAGGTCATAGAGCTAGTTCAACTCTAGTGTAGAATTATTTGAACTAGCTTGTAGAGCTAGTTCAACTCTAGTGTAGAATTATTTGAACTAGCCTATAGAGCTTGTTCAACTCTAGTGTAAAATTATTTGAACTAGCTTGTAGAGCAAGTTTAACTCTGGTGTAAAATTATTTGTACTAGGTTATACAGCTAGTTCATCTGTAGTGTAAAATTATTTGACCTAGCTTGTAGAGTTAGTTCAACTCTAGTGTAAAATTATTTGTGCTGGGTTATAGAGCTAGTTCAACTCTAGTGTAAAATTATTAGCCTATAGAGCTTGTTCAACTCTAGTGTAAAATAATTTGAACTAGCCTATAGAGAGAGTTCAACTCTAGTGTAAAATTAGTTAAACTAGCTTGTAGAGCTGGTTCAACTCTAGTGTAAAATTATTTGAACTGGCTTGTAGAGTTAGTTCTACTCTAGTGTAAAATTATTTGAACTAGCTTGTAGAGCTAGTTCAACTCTAGTGTAAAATTATTTGAACTAGCCTATAGAGCTAGTTCAACTCTAGTGTAAAATTATTGAACTAGCCTATAGAGCTAGTTCAACTCTAGTGTAAAATTATTTGTACTAGGTCATAGAGCTAGTTCAACTCTAGTGTAAAATTATTTGTACTAGGTTATAGAGCTAGTTCAACTCTAGTGTAAAGTTCTTTATACTAGGTTATAGAGCTTGTTCAACTCCAGTGTAAAACTATTTGAACTAGACTGTAGAGCTATCTCAACTCTAGTGTTAAATTATTTGAACTAACTTGTAGAGCTAGTTAAACTCTAGTGTAAAATTATTTGTACTAGGTTATAGAGCTAGTTCAACTCTAGTGTAAAATTATTTGTACTAGGTCATAGAGCTAGTTCAACTCTAGTGTAAAATTATTTGTACTAGGTTATAGAGCTAGTTCAACTCTAGTGTAAAATTGTTTATACTAGGTTATAGGGCTAGTTCAACTCTAGTGTAAAACTATTTGAACTAGACTATAGAGCTAGTTCAACTCTAGTGTAAAATTGTTTGAACCAACTTGTAGAGCTAGTTTAATTCAAGTGTAAAGTTATTAGTACTAGGTTACAGAGCTAGTTCAACTCTAGTGTAAAAACTATTTGAACTAGA
>NW_025232792.1:8080-9052 GCF_018294505.1 Triticum aestivum | reverse complement strand
CATTTCACCCGCATAGCATGTGCAAAAGAGTAGAGAGGGTGACGTCGAAAACTGGACGCACTTCGTGTACAAACTGGACAATCTATTTCGGAGTATCATGGTTTCGGACGAGAACTCATCTGTTACACGGGCACTTCAATGTTTTTTAAACTTATTTGAACTCCAGCCTATTTTTGCGTTCAGTATGCAGCATTCAAAGCGACGTCATCAATTTCCAACACGTTCTGACATAATTTGCTGTTTTCAGTCATTTACTAATTTGTTTAGAGAGTTAAATGACCGTGAAATTGAAAATCACTACAAAATGAACTCTAAATATGTTAGAACTTGGCATGGTATCATCATTTCACCCGCATATTATGTGCAAAAGAGTAGAGAGGGTCACGGTGAAAACTGGACGCACTTCGAGTACAAACTGGACAATCTCTTTCGGAGTATCAGGGTTTTGTACGAGAACTTATTTGTTACACGGGCACTTCAATGTTTTTTAAACTTATTTGTACTACAGCCTATTTTTGCATTCAGTATGCGGCATTCAAAGCAACTCATCAATTTCCAACACGTTCTGACATCATTCGCTGTTTTTCAGTCATTTACCGATTTGTTTAGAGAGCTAAATGACTAAATTGAAAATCACTACAAAATGAACTCTGAAAATGTTGGAACTTGGCATGGTATCATCATTTCACCCGTATAGCATGTGCACAAGAGTAGAGAGGGTCACGACGAAAACTGGACGCACATCGTGTACAAACTAGACAATCTCTTTCGGAGTATCAGGGTTTCGGACGAGAACTCATCTGTTACACGGACACTTCAATGTTTTTCTAAACTTATTTGAACTCCAGCCAATTTTTGCGTTCAGTATGCAGCATTCAAAGCGACGTCATCAATTTCCAATACGTTCTGTCATCATTTGCTGTTTTCAGTCATTTACCGATTTGTTTGGAGAGCTAAATGACCGTGAAATTG
>NW_025232792.1:5546-5818 GCF_018294505.1 Triticum aestivum | reverse complement strand
ACTCTAGCCTATTTTTGCGTTCAGTATGTAGCATTCAAAGCGAGGTCATCAATTTCCAACACGTTCTGACATCATTTGCTGTTTTCAGTCATTTACCGATTTGTTTAGAGAGCTAAATGACCGTGAAATTGAAAATCACTACAAAATGAACTCTAAAAATGTTGGAACTTGCCATGGTATCATCATTTGACCCGCATAGCATGGGCAAAAGAGTAGAGAGGGTCACGTCGAAAACTGGATACACTTTGTGTACAAACTGGACAATCTCTTTC
>NW_025232792.1:3741-4758 GCF_018294505.1 Triticum aestivum | reverse complement strand
AGTATGCAGCATTCAAAGCGACGTCATCAATTTCCAACACGTTCTGACATCATTTGCTGTTTTTCAGTCATTTACCGATTTGTTTAGAGAGCTAAATGACCGTGAAATTGAAAATCACTACAAAATGAACTCTGAAATTGTTGGAACTTGGCATGGTATCATCATTTCACCCGCATAGCATGTGCAAAAGAGTAGAGAGGGTCACGGCGAAAACTGGACGCACTTCGTGTACAAACTGGACAATCTCTTTCGGAGTATCAGGGTTTCGGACGAGAACTCATCTGTTACACGGGCACTTCAACGTTTTTTCAACTTATTTGAACTCCAGCCTATTTTTGCATTCAGTATGCAGCATTCAAAGCGACGTCATCAATTTCCAACACGTTCTGGCATCATTTGCTGTTTTTCGGTTATTTATCGATTTGTTTAGAGAGCTAAATGACCGTGAAATTGAAAATCACTACAAAATGAACTCTGAAAATGTTGGAACTTGGCATGGTATCATCATTTCACCCGCATAGCATGTGCAAAAGAGTAGACAGGGACACGGCGAAAACTGGACGCACTTCGTGTACAAACTGGACAATCTGTTTCGGAGTATCAGGGTTTCAGACGAGAACTCATCTGTTACACGGGCACTTCAATGTTTTTTAAACTTATTTGAACTCGAGCCTATTTTTGCGTTCAGTATGTAGCATTCAAAGCGAGGTCATCAATTTCCAACACGTTCTGACATCATTTGCTGTTTTCAGTCATTTACCGATTTGTTTAGAGAGCTAAATGACCGTCAAATTGAAAATCACTACAAAATGAACTCTAAAAATGTTGGAACTTGGCGTGGTATCATCATTTCACCCGCATAGCATGTGCAAAAGAGTAGAGAGGGTGACGTCGAAAACTGGACGCACTTCGTGTACAAACTGGACAATCTATTTCGGAGTATCATGGTTTCGGACGAGAACTCATCTGTTACACGGGCACTTCAATGTTTTTTAAACTTATTTGAACTCCAGCCTA
>NW_025232792.1:0-1383 GCF_018294505.1 Triticum aestivum | reverse complement strand
ACTCTAGCCTATTTTTGCGTTCAGTATGTAGCATTCAAAGCGAGGTCATCAATTTCCAACACGTTCTGACATCATTTGCTGTTTTCAGTCATTTACCGATTTGTTTAGAGAGCTAAATGACCGTGAAATTGAAAATCACTACAAAATGAACTCTAAAAATGTTGGAACTTGCCATGGTATCATCATTTGACCCGCATAGCATGGGCAAAAGAGTAGAGAGGGTCACGTCGAAAACTGGATACACTTTGTGTACAAACTGGACAATCTCTTTCAGAGTATCAGGGTTTCGGACGAGAACTCATCTGTTACACGGGCACTTCAATGTTTTTTAAACTTATTTGAACTCCAGCCTATTTTTGCGTTCAGTATGCAGCATTCAAAGCAAAGTCATCAATTTCCAACACGTTCTGACATCATTTGTTGTTTTCAGTCATTTACTGATTTGTTTAGTGAGCTAAATGACTGTGAAATTGAAAATCACTACAAAATGAACTCTGAAAATGTTAGAACTTGGCCTGGTATCATCATTTCACCCGCATAGCATGTGCAAAAGAGTAGAGAGGGTCACGGTGAAAACTGGACACACTTCGTGTACAAACTGGACAATCTCTTTCGGAGTATCAGGGTTTCGGATGAGAACTGATCTGTTACACGGGCACTTCAATGTTTTTTAAACTTATTTGAACTCCAGCCTATTTCTGCATTCAGTATGCAGCATTCAAAGCGACGTCATCAATTTCCAACACGTTCTGACATCATTTGCTGTTTTTCAGTCATTTACCGATTTGTTTAGAGAGCTAAATGACCGTCAAATTGAAAATCACTACAAAATGAACTCTAAAAATGTTGGAACTTGGCGTGGTATCATCATTTCACCCGCATAGCATGTGCAAAAGAGTAGAGAGGGTGACGTCGAAAACTGGACGCACTTCGTGTACAAACTGGACAATCTGTTTCGGAGTATCATGGTTTCGGACGAGAACTCATCTGTTACACGGGCACTTCAATGTTTTTTAAACTTATTTGAACTCCAGCCTATTTTTGCGTTCAGTATGCAGCATTCAAAGCGACGTCATCAATTTCCAACACGTTCTGACATAATTTGCTGTTTTCAGTCATTTACTAATTTGTTTAGAGAGTTAAATGACCGTGAAATTGAAAATCACTACAAAATGAACTCTAAAAATGTTAGAACTTGGCATGGTATCATCATTTCACCCGCATAGCATGTGCAAAAGAGTAGAGAGGGCCACGGTGAAAATTGGACGCACTTCGAGTACAAACTGGACAATCCCTTTCGGAGTATCAGGGTTTCGGATGAGAACTGATCTGTTACACGGGCACTTCAATGTTTTTTAAACTTATTTGAACTCCAGCCTATTT
>NW_025232791.1:0-9052 GCF_018294505.1 Triticum aestivum | reverse complement strand
AAGGGCTTTAAAAGAAATGCCACAGTCGGGCGTCTGAGCGACACCACATAAAGGGCTTTAAAAGAAATGCCACAGTCGGGCGTCTGAGCGACACCACATAAAGGGCTTTAAAAGAAATGCCACAGTCGGGCGTTTGAGCGACACCACATAAAGGGCTTATAAAAGAAACAATCATGGTAAATATCCTGGAGGTAGAACCATCCCAGGGATATTTGACAATACCAATAATATCACGGGTTAGTCCACAACAAAAATAATAATCATAATTATTACAAATCACAAGTCATGATTCCAGTTCTAGTTTAATAGTTTCACCTCCGAAGAACGACACTAAGACCGACACTTGACCCGTTCCAGACTGTAGTCCTTAACCATGGACACGGCTATTCGAATAGGTTTATCTCTGCAGAGGGTGTACTCTTTACCCACGAGTAACGGATTCCTTTAGTATATCGGGACTAATTCCGTCTACGGCCTTTTTGTTGAAAACACACCTAACTTGCACACACCAGCTTAACTCACACGTGTCTGGAATCACCCACGACACCTGTCAAGCAAACTCTAAGTGGGGAGGCTACAACCTCGCGTAGCATGGGATCAAATTTATATTGTGCGCTCTAAGGGGTGGCCTCCCCTCTCGGTCTCAACTGAAAACACCCATGCCCCCGGACCAGGTGGCCTGCCTACCAGCTACAACCGGTATCTTCCACCCTGGCCTCTCTGTACGGTGTGTGCTAGAAAGAGGTTGACAACTTACTGAAACGTACTCTACTTGTTGTAGAGAGGAGTGGTAGTACGAAGCAAGTATGGGGGTTACTGGAACAAGACTCGATCTATGGTCGACTCAGGAGGTTTAAGTATGCCCTGCATGATTAGCATAACGATTATATTTAAACCAACAGAGTCACCGCTCATTATACCTTACCACGCCATACCGGACACAACCGTCCCGACGGAGACCAGCGGCAAACTCATGCCTACCCAAGGCAGAGGTTTTCCCGGATTCCTTCCGGTATGCATGCAAGGCACATGAGGATGATCATCATCACAAGGGTGTTCATTTCCAACAGCATGGAAATCACAAATAAGCATTCATGCAATTGATCATATCACATGAAATAACAAGTTTCTCCGAAATGAGGTGGTGTTATAAACGTGTCAACAAACACACAAATATATTATGCCGGGGTTCAGAATGCTTGCCTTCAATGTGTGGAAAGGCAGGGAGCACTCCAAAATATTTGAAAGCTTTCTTCTCTCTCTCCAAGGTCCTATTTTTGAAAATATAAATGAATTAACACACAAACTAAAAACAGCACAAAAAGTTGTTTTGAAAATTTTACAAATAAATCTTAAACTAAACTAGACAATATTTGAGAGAGGTAGGAAAAAGAATTAATTTATTTGGAGTTGTAATTAATAAGATATAGCCGGTCAAAGTTTGGTCAAAATCTGTTATCTCGGCAGAATACGTCTTCGAAAAGGGGAGACGTACTCGGTGTTTTGCGCTTCCACTTAAACACGTGGAGGCGGGGCTGGGTCTCTGACAGTGGGTCCAGGGGGCCCAGTGGTCAGGTTTGACCAGTCCCCACTCCCTCCTCTTCTCTGCCCGAGCAGAGGCGGGGCGTCCGACGATCGTCGCCGGCGAACGGCGGTTCTTCGCGGGCATCCGAGTGCAGGGATGGATCCGCCACTCCTAGGCGGTCCTCCGGGTGGTTGAGGGAGTGATGGGGACAGAGGGAGTCGTCGGCGACGAGCTCCGCGGCGAAGGGGAGGCTTCGGTAGATTTGGGGATTCCGGCCATGGTGGTTCCCGAGCGGGTCTGAGATGTTGGGCGGCTCCGTAGGGTCATGGGGAGGAGGATGGAAGCACAAGAGGGGTCTGGGGGCTTTGGCATTGGCCGTATTTTGCCAGAGCGAGGTGGCGGCCGATCCTGCCGGAGTTGGGGAAGAGAGTGGCCCCTGGCAAACTGGGGAGGCGGGAGGCTTCCCACGGCTCGAGTGAGGCTGCTGATGAGCCTAGGCAGGATCAAGGGCTTTATATAGCCCGGCGAGGTCGGTTCCTGTGGCCACGGATAAGCTCGCTGGCGAACCGCCTCGCTGTAGCTAGGGCGTCGTGGCGGCGAAAAGCGCTAGGGGACAACTTGCAGATAAGCTTGCGAAGCTCCAGAGGGCAGGTGGCGAGCGGGGAAGGCTCGGGCGGCGCCGACCTAAGCAGGGCTGTCGGGCGGTCGTGGAGGCTAGTCCTTGGCTTGCCGGAGACGCGGCGAGGGTCTGCTTGGCGCGTTGCGGTGAGAAGGGGAGTGCGTGGCATGGTGCTACGGAGCGTGCCAAAACCAGGGGCGCAACGTGTCGGCTCGGCCGTGGCTCATGCAATACGCGCGCTCTGCTCGCGCCCAGAGCATGCACGGAAGGTGTTCGATAAAATGCCGTGGCATGCTATAGGTCTTAGGTGAGGTTGGCAGGCAATAGAACTAGGTTAGTGATAGAGAGAAGCTCAAGGGACAAGGTGGTTTGGTCAGGAGACCAAGTTCATAATGCAAACAAAACTCATGCCAAACCGGTTCATGCTCTCAAGGTGTTTGACAAAATGCCACATGCACCTAAGCATTTCTTGGAGTGGCCAAATCCTCCAGATCAGTGTCTCTGTTGGTGTATGAGAGGGTGGTGAGGTTAGTTTGTGAAAAGCACAAACTAGCTACTACAAGTTTTGCAGAACTTCACTTCTGGACAGGAGGTGAATGGCATTATTTCATGAACCAAAAATGATCCAATGAGTGCATGCTCCTGGACTTAGGGGTTTTGCAGGGTGGTCTGCAAGCTGGGGAAAGAATCAAGGGTCAAAGAGCAAGCAGGAACATGGATGTTGTACAAACCATCATGATGGACCAGAATGAAGATGAGGTTGATTCACTCAAAATTTTCAAAGAACATCCTTGGATTTTTGCATATAATGGAATCATATGCTCCTACAGACATCCCATAATTATGGTGGAAGCTAGAAAGAAATATTTAAAAGGGTTGTAGTGTAAAATTGTCCACTGGACCAGAGAAGAAAAACATGTGCAGCACTCAAAATATGCAATGAATGAAATATATTATTGCACAAAAGTTATCTAGAGACATCACATGACATCTCCAAATTTTGGTTGGATTTTTAGTTAAATTTATCAAATGGTTGTAGTTCAAAAAGAGCTCCAAAACTTAAAACAAGTCATTTTAATGAATATAGCTCAGGGTGGAATAATTTAACATATAAACCTACTAATTAAGAAATTATTTTAATGAGATGGCATAGAAGTTCAATATGTTTGGAAGGATCCACTTGGGTAGATACTCATTAATATAAAAAGAAAGGTTCTGAAATCAACAGAAATATTCTTGCAGGCAAAAATTTTAAATTCTTGGCAAAATTTTAATAACTAAAACCTGGTTAAATTTTTGGGGTGTTACAGACCCCGTTCCGAATGTAGGAGGTCCGTTTCCTCCGTTGTGCGGTACACCAGTCCTCGTTTCCATTGCCTGTTCCGTCCAAGTCCTCCCGATGAACACGACCATGCATTCTGTTCTGACCCAGCCGGTAGGCTCCCCATGAACACGACAACGACGTTGTTTCTCCATTCCGACCCAGCCATGTACACGAGCCCTGGCCGTACGTATGCATGAGTAGGCGTTCGAGACCCCGCCCGTATGTACACAAACGTGGATGTATTTTCTTTCTTGCACCCTGGCCGCTGTACGTACGTGTACATGCTACGTGCACGCCTCTACAATGACACGTGCGCGCCTCTACTAGGACACATGCGCACCTCTACATTGACCAGTATGTATGTACACGTTCGTGACCAGAATGACAACGCTACGTACGCTTCGACCAGGTGGGTCCCGACTGTCAGGCACTTCCTTGCCTGCAAAGATGTAGCTGGTGGGTCCCAGCAGTCAGGGGGCAAATCGTTTTTTTTTGCCTGGACACACTTCCTTGCGTGCGAATATGTAGCTGGTGGGTCCCAACAGTCAGGGGGAAACATTTTTTTCACAAAATATGGTGGCCCGTCTGGTGGGTCCCTGCTGTCAGGTGGAGGAATAATTATTTTGCGCATAATAAGGAGGCACTTCCTTGCTACGGTCGTGGACCCAGCTATCGGCCTCTCCACGTACAGTCCACGTTCGATGGAAGCCGTTCCTTGACCACGTTGACCACGCCGCGCTGAGAGCACCAAGGCGGTGGATGACGGCGAGGTCTAGGAAGGGACGACACGGAGTCGGGGAAGACGCGGCAGTGGATGCCCACGGGTAGAGGAGTACGAGGGCTCACTGGTTCGCTGCAGTGTGAGGCTGCCGTCACCGCAGAATAACAGGGGTGTGGTTGTGTAGAGGGATGGCTGGCCAGCGGTGGGAGTAGTAGGGGGCGGTGAGGCCTCCGCCGCATCACAGCCGGCCATGGGAAGCAGGAGCACGAGGCACGACCGGCGCTGGTTTGGGCGGCTGGAGCAAGATGACCATAGGTTGAAGAAGCACTACGGCCGTTGGATGGACATCGTACGGTCAGTGGAGCTAGAATCATGCATATTGAGTAAGTTGACAAAGCCCTCCGTCCCCGTCAACTTAGTAGGCCCACAAGTTAGCCTGCCACTATACTGGGTCCCAGCTAACAGGGGGAGTATTCATTTTTTTGTGCGTATTAAGGAGGCACTTCCTTGCGTGCGAAGATATAGCTGGTGGGTCCGAGCTTTCAGCGGCGGTAACGTTTTTTTTGCGAAATACAGAGGCCCTTTCGGTGGGTCCCCAATGTCAGGTGGAGGAATCATTATTTTGCGCGTAATAAGGAGGCATTTTCTTGCGTGCGGCCGTGGACCCAGCTGTCAGCCTCTCCACGTACAGTCCACTTCATATGCATGTCGGTTGTTGACCACGTTGACCAGGCCACGCCGAGAGCACCATGGCGGTGGATGATCGCAAGGCCTAGGAAGGGAACGACACGGAGGCAGGGAAGACTTGGTAGTTGCTTCCCACGCGGAGGGGAGTACGACTGTACGAGGGTTTACTGGTTCGTCTGCCCTCGCCGGAGAATAACAGCAGGTGTGGGTGAGTAGAGGGATGGCTAGGCCAGCGATGGGAGTACGGTGGGGCAGTGAGGCCTGCACGGCAGCACAGCCTCCACGGGGAGGAGGGAGCAGGCAGTCCCGCCGGCGCTTGTTTGAGCGGCTGGAGCAGGAAGAGCAGAGATTGAAGAAGCACGACGGCCGTTGGATGGACATCGTACGGTCACTGGAGCTAAAATCATTCATATTGACTAAGTTGACAAAGCCCTCCGTCCCCATCAACTTAGTAGGCCCACAAGTAAGCCTCCCACCATGGTGGGTCCCACCTAGCAGGGAGAGTATTCATTTTTCTGTGCGTAATAAGGTGGCACTTCCGGTGGGTCCGAGCTGACAGTGGGGGGAACGTTTTTTCGTGAAATACGGTGGTCTGTCCGGTGGGTCCCAGCAGTCAGGGGCAAACATTTTTTCGCGAAATACGGTGGCCCGTTCGGTGGGTCCCAGCAGTCAGGGGGGAAATCTTTTTTTGCGAAACACTGGTGGCCCGTCCGGTGGGTCCCTGCTGTCAGATGGAGGAATAATTATTTTGCGCGTAATAAGGAGGCACTTCCTTGCGGCTGTCGTGGACCCAGCTGTCAGCCTCTCCACGTACAGTACTCTTCTAATGGAAGTCGGTCATTGACCACATTGACCATGCCGCGCCGAGAGCACCACGGTGGTGGACGACAGCGAGGCCTCGGAAGGGGACGACGCGAAGCCGGGGAAGACGCGGCAGTGGATGCCCACGCGGAGAGGAGTACGAGGGTTCACTGGTTCCGCTGCGGTGTGAGGGTGCCATCGCCGCAGAATAACAGGGGGAGTGGGTGAGTGGAGGGATGGCCTGGCCAGCTGTGGGAGTAGTATGGGGACGGTGAGGCCTCCGCGGCAGCACAGCCGGCCATGGGAGGCAGGAGCATGCGGCATGACCGGCGCTGCTTTGGGCGGCTAGGGCAAGAAGACCAGAGGTTGAAGAAGCACTACGGTCGTTGGATGGACATCGTTGACCATGCCGCACCGAGAGCACCAGGGCGGTGGACGACGGCGAGGCCTTTGAAGGGAACGACACGGAGCCGGGGAAGACACGACAGTGGCTGCCCAAGCGGTGGAGAGCATGAGGGTTGACTGGTTCGGCTGCCATCGCCGGAAAATAATAGGAGGTGTGGGTGAGTAGAGGGATAGATAGGCCAGGGATGCGAGTATGATGGGGCCGTGAGGCCTGCCCCGGTAGCACTGCAGGCCACGGGAGGCGGGAGCAGGCGGTTCCGATGGCGCTGGTTTGGGCGGCTGGGGCAGGAAGATCAGAGACTGAAGAAGCACGATTGCCGTTAGATTGACATCTAACGGTTTGACGCTGGTAGAGTCGATTGTTGACTAAGTTTCTTTTTTGAGAAACCTTGTGTACGCATGAACTAAGTAGGCCCACAAGTCAACATCCAAATCGGTGGCAGACAACATAAAGCCCATTTGCTATTTTTTATAATTTGCAGCCCATTTGCTAATTCTTAAGTAATTTATTACAGCCTATTTTCTGCCCAGGACCACGGTCAAAAAGTTCAACCTTATTTTGCATATTTCTATGGAGTCCGAACTGTTGTAATCCCGAAATGATAAACATTTTTTTAAGAACTTATTGATTTTCCAAAAAAAATGTTTTGTTTTTGTAAGCAAATAAGACGTGGGACAATTGAGTTGGTTTAAGGGAAAACCAGTGGTAAAAAAATCAGCGCTGGGTGGGAAAAAACAACAAAAATAAGGATGTAAATATGAAAAGGGAATTTTATGTGTTTTCAATATAATGATACGTGTATATGAACTAGTAAAACTATAAGTAGAGATTAGAAAACGGATGTAGGACATGCGTCTCAAGAGGAAAATAGAACTGGGCTGTATGTTGATTCAGTAAAAAACCTGTCTGCGGATGTTGTAAGACAAAATATAACTAACGCTGGCGGGCCAGAGGCCAGTAGATACCTGCTGGATCTTTGTGCCCCGTTGTCGTCATGGGTTGGGCTTGTTAATAACAAAACCAACCCTGGGCAGTCTACAGCCCAGTTGAAACTTGCTTGACCTGAAAAAACAATATACGTGCTCAATAAACGAGAGAATTCTGCAAGTACAGACTGATAACTGGGATGTGATACGTCTCCGTCGTATCTATAATTTTTGATTGTTCCATGCCAATATTCTTCAACTTTCATATACTTTTGGCAACTTTTTATACTATTTTTGGGACTAACATATTGATCGAGTGCCCAGTGCCAGTTCCTGTCTGTTGCATGTTTTATGTTTCACAGAAACCCAATATCAAACGGAATCCAAACGGGATAAAAATGGATGGAGAATTATTTTGGAATATTTGGGATTTTCCGGAGGAAGAATCAGTGCGAAGCGGTGTCCGGGGTGGCCACGAGACAGGGGGCGCGCCCTCCCCCCCTGGGCGCGCCCTGGACTCTCGTGGGCCACTCGGAAGGCAGTTGACGCTCTTCTTTTGCCGCAAGAAAGCTAATTTTATGAGAAAAATCTGGGCGAAAGATTCACCCCAATCGGAGTTACGGATCTCCGGATATTAAAGAAACGGTGAAGGGGTAGAAATAGGGAACGCAGAAACAGAGAGATAGATCGAATCTCGGAGGGGCTCTCACCCCTCCCACGCCATGGGAGCCAAGGACCAGAAGAAGAAGAAGGGGGGATCTCTTCCCCTTGCTTCCGGTGGCGCCGGAGCGCTGCCGGGGGCCATCATCATCACCGCGATCTTCACCAACACCTCCATCATCTTCACCAACATCTCCATCACCTTCCCGCATCTATATTCAGCGGTCCACTCTCCCGCAACCCGCTGTACCGTCTACTTGAACATGGTGCTTTATGCTTCATATTATTTTCCAATTATGTGTTGCCATCCTATGATGTCTGAGTAGATTTTCGTTGTCCTATCGGTGATTGATGAATTGCTATGATTGGTTTGAGTTGCATGTTTTATTATTGGTGCTATCCTATTGTGCCCTCCGTATCGCGCAAGCGTGAGGGATTCCTTCTATAGGGTTCGCAATATGTTTATGATTTTCTTATGGTGGGTGGCGTGAGTGACACAAGCACAGACCCGAGTAAGTAGGTTGTTTGCGTATGGGATAAAAGGGGACTTGATACTTTAATTCTATGGTTGGGTTTTACCTTAATGAATCTTTAGTAGTTGCGGATGCTTGCTAGAGTTCCAATCATAAGTGCATATGATCCAAGTAGAGAAAGTATGTTATCTTATGCCTCTCCCTCAAATAGAATTGCAATAGTGATTATTGGTCTAGTAACATAGTCAATTGCTTAGGGACAATTTCACAACTCCTACCACCACTTTTCCACACTCGCTATATTTACTTTATTGCTTCTTTATCTAAACAGCCCCTAGTTTATATTTACGCGTTCTTTATCTAAACTTGTCTATTTTTCTTAATTCTGGTAGAATTTTTGGGGTACCAGAAGTATGGTGAATGGTCAGATTGCTACAGACTGCTCTGTTTTTGACAGATTCTGTTTTTGATGCATAGTTTACTTGTTTTGATGAAGCTATCAATTTATATCAATGGATTAAGCCATGGAAAAGCTATATTACAGTAGACACAATGCAAAAACAAAATAAGAATTGGTTTTCAACAGTACTTAGAGTGGTGGTTTGCTTTATTATACTAACGGATCTTACCAAGTTTTCTGTTGAAGTTTTGTGTGGATGAAGTGTCTAATCCAGGATGTCTTGATATGAGGAAAAGGAAGAGATGCAAGAGCTCAAGCTTGGGTATGCACGAGACACCCCAAGTAAATATTCAAGGAGGCTCAAGCGTCTAAGCTTGGGGATGCCCCGGAAGGCATCCCCTCTTTCTTCCACAAGTATCGGTATGTTTTCGAATTCGTTTTGTTCATGCAATATGTGCAAGTCTTGGAGCGTCTTTTGCATTTAGTTTTCATTTTTCTTTTATGCACCAT
>NW_025232790.1:0-9055 GCF_018294505.1 Triticum aestivum | reverse complement strand
CACAAGCGGAAGCTATCATGTCTGAGTACAGACATCTATAAATGAAAAGGGCTGAGAAGCCTGACTATTTATCAGATCCTGCCGAGGGCACAAGATCGTAGCTGAGGTAACAAGCTAAACGTCGAAGTCCACGCGGAACTACTAGTGAGACTGAAGTCTCTCTGCACAAAACATAAAATAGGCAAACGTGAGTACAAATGTACCCAGCAAGACTTACATCAGAACTAACTACATATGCATCATTATCAACAAAGGGATGGTGGGGTTTAACTGCAGCAAGCCAGCTTTGACTCGGTGGCTATCCTGAACTACGACTGCAAGTAACTCTTTTGAGGTGGCGCACATGAGTCCACATATTCACCATATCAATACACCACTATGGATCCGCTCCCGTCTCCCTACGAGAACGCCATCCATAGCACTCACGCTTATCTTGCGTATTTTAGAGTATCCACTTTCACTTGTCTATGAACTGATATAAGCAACCCAGAGGTCCTTTTCTGTGGACACGGCTATTCGAATAGATTAGGTTAACCCTGCAGGGGTGTACTTCTTCACACACGCTCTCACCACTTACCGCCGTTTACACGACATGTACTCAGCAACCTTCAAGCGGAAGCCCAACGTGGGTGTCGGCCACGGCCTGCCTAAACACTCAAGTCTCTTGTCCAGGTTTATCGCCTATTCGGGTTCCATCCATGAGGAGATCCGGCCGGAGTTTCGCTCACAGCCCCAAACGATGTGTACAGGGTTCCGTGACACCAAACGGGTGCCCGGTTTACCCGGCCACGTGCCTACCGCATCACAGCCCACCCCTACGGTCAGCGCTGTCCACGGCCTCCAGCATACTACAAACACCAGAAACTACTTGCAACTCCTGGACAGAGGACAAGGGTGATTAAGAAGCCGAGAGGGTCCATTGGTTTCGGGCCCAATGCGTGGTAGTAGCTGAATCATGGATCACAAACACAGAACTCAGTTCCTGAGGACGGCTGCAATGAGACAACCCACCATGTACTCCTACATGGCCTCTCACCGCTACCTTTACCAAATCGTGTTCACACACTTAGCTCACACACAGTAGGACATGTTCACACACCTCTGATTCACCCCGATGAATCAGACCTGACTCAACTCTAAGCAGTAGCAGGCATGACAAACAAACATGAATGAGTAGGCACAACAGGGCTCAAACAACTCCTACTCATGCTAGTGGGTTTCATCTATTTATTGTGGAATGACAGGTCATGCAAAGGATAAAGGGGTTCAGCTACCGCAGCAAGTAACAGATGAATCGATGTTGTCCTAATGCAGTAAAAGAGAGCAGGAGCGAGAGAGTGGGATTTTATCGGAATGAACAAGGGGGTTTTGCTTGCCTGGCACTTCTGAAGATAACATTGAGTCTTCATCAGTGTCAACGATCACATCATCGGTATCACGTCTATCGAGAGGGGACAAATACCGGCAACACAGAAGGGAACACAATCAATGCAATGCACAATATGATGCATGATCATGACATGGCAAAATGAATGTGTTTTGGCTAATGCAACTAGCAACAGATTAAATGAAGTTGGTTTGAATACAAGATTCAAATTCAAACTCCATATGTGATTATTTAAATGTCATTCACTTCATTTGCTCTAAACAGTAGTGATAAGTTGTTCTAACATGCATGAAAATGGTACAGATGGATTCCTTGAATTTTTCTGATAATTTTTCATATATAAATTATTTAATTTGGAGTTACGGTTAATTTTCTATGATTTATTGAGGTTTAAACAATTTTCTGGAATTTTCTGATTTATTTTAAATCCAGAAAATCATTTAATGCGTCAGCATGACATCACCTTGACGTCAGCAGGTCAACAGGGCGCCTCCAGGTCAAACCTGACCTGTGGGACCCATATGTCAGCGTCACAGGTTAAACAGGGGGGGTTTATTTTAGTTTAATTAAGGATTAGGGCACTAGGGCCCACATGTCAGTGGCTCTGGGGTTAGATTAGGTGGTGATTAGCGGTGATTAGCTTAAGCTAATCACCTGATGGCGGGGGCCCACCTGTCAGTGTCAGCAGAGGGGGTAGTTAAAATAAAATAACTAAACTAATTAACAGGGGGGGCTGGCCCCACCTGTCATCGACCCAGAAAGGGGGGGGTCCCGCCGTGGTCAACGTGGTCAGACCCACCGGCGGCTTGACGCCGGCGAGGCCAGACGCGGTGGTGCGCGTCGGAAACCAACTACAGGGGCTCTTTTGGCGCGCAGGGAGCAGCTACGGGGAGAGGGTGGAGTGGCGCATCCAACGGTGGCGGTGGCGGAGGCTGGGGTGGCCGGAGCTGCCGGCGGCGAGCTCTTTTGCGGCGGCCGGAGCTCGGGCGAGGTCGGGGTTGGCGTTCGGGGCACGGGAGGGGAAGCTAGTGGCGGCTACGGGCTCCTGGAGACGTGTTGAGTGCGGTGGTGTGCTCGGCTTCGAGCTGCAACGGCTCCAGCCACGGTGGTGACGAGGCACGGCGGCGGCGAGCTCTCGGGTCCGGCGGAAAGGCGGCTAGGGTACGGGAACGAGCGCGAGGAGGAGGGGGAATGGAAGAGTAGCTCACAGGGGTTGCGACGGTGGCCTCGGGGAGCTCGGGGAGGCACCCGAGCCGACGAATTTGACGAAGATGGCCGGCGGTCCCGAGGTTGAAGAAGCCGGCGGTGGCGACGTTGCAGGGGCTCCCGCGGTGCGCTTCTCGGCGAGGAGGAAGAAGTGGTCGAGGCGGATCCCCTGGGTACTTCGGGTGGCAGCGAGGAGCACGGTGGCTACGGCGAACGGCGTCGGCGACGACGAGCTCCGCTCGGGCGCGTGCAGGGAGGAAAGTAGAGGAGAGAACGGGGTCCAAGGGAAGAGAGGGGAGCTGCAGGGGGCGAGGGGAAGTGCGTGGCGTGAGGGGGAGGCTCGGGAACGCCTCGGTGGAAGCAGGAGGTGGCCGAGGCGGCATCGGCGCTCGCCACCGAGCTGCTTCGGTGCGAGGGGAGGAAGAAGACAAGGGGGAGGGAGGAGGTGGGCTGGGCCAGCGGGAGGAGCTGGGCCGGCTACAGGTAAGTGGCCCAGGTGGGCTGCAGGTAATGTTTCCCTCCCTCTCTCTGTTTTTCCTATTTTACTTCTATTTTCTATTTTTCTGACATTTGTTTGATTTAATAGATATATTAAATCATTTAATTTTATTATGCCAATTTTTGTAGGGGCTAATGGTATTATTCCAGAGCTCTTTTATAATTGGCATAATTTTTGGACCATATTTCATATATATAGAAATATCTTTCCAATGCAAATATTTATCGAATTAATCCAAATGGCCAAAATAAATGTCCATGAGCTCCTAAAAATATTGTTTTGATTTTTATCTCTATCCAATATTTTCAGAGGGCAACATGAGCATTTTCTTGGACCCTTTTGGGGAATTTTTTTATTTGGGTCATTTTCAAAATGATTCTGAGGGTTCCACCAATCCTCATTTCAAATTTAAATGAAATTTAAACATGATGCACACATGAAGCTAGCCTAGAGCATTACCAGAAGCTAGGGATGTGACAACTCACCCCCACTAAACCAGAATCTCGTCTCGAGATTCAAGCGTAGGGTAGGATGAAGGGGAAACGCAAACTAGTACAAACTTCACGATCTAGGTTGCACTTCAAATGAACGTTGATTCGAACACCATCTTTGTCTTGTCGTCTTGCTCTGAGAACTCCAGCTAATCATGAAAAGAAGAGGAAAGGAAAACTCTAGAAGGATCGGTCTTCTCGAAGGTCGAACAACTCAGGATTAACTCACGGAATGAGACATAGAACCATCTCTTGGTTGAGACACGAGATACACATCAAGAGGGGGGGGGAAGAAACGGATGACGAAGGTTCACTAGGTAGACAACAATTCCACACCTAAGAAGGTGGTAAACGATTGTCAACGTAGCGAGGAGTTGAGTTGCCATGATACCACGACGAAACATCCTGGAGGAGGGTGATTCATAGATTATTATCTTAAGTGGCAAAAAGAATTACTTTTGATTCAGAGATCATTGGAACTCTTTATACCAGCCTAAGGTAATCACAAGCGATCATTTGGAGGGGGTCGGTAGAATGGCATACTCGGACTTGGATGATGTGGATTACCTTGTTGAAGACAACGTAATGGATGAGTTTGCTTATCACCGGAGATGAAAGAGACCCGTGGTAGAATGGCACATTGGCGGTGCAAGCTGGGAACAAAATGCAAATGCTGGGAATGATTCTGGTAACTGGGGAAGAACCCAACAATAAAGAGTGAATTCACTGTTGGAGTGGTTATAGCATAACCGAAGAATCTGGGGCAATCCCAGCTAGTGCCGATGATAAGACGTAGCGCTTGTGCGTGCTCTCAAGAACTTAAGCATTTCCACATTCATCAAGGTTTTACCAACATCCGTGTCAAGGGTCCGGTAGCACAACTTACTACCATGATGAATGGTGATGGAGGATGCAGATGCAAAGGAAGATAACACTTTCTCAGTTTTCACCTTAGCGAGGCCAAGGAAACAAAATCTGGATGATCGACCGAGAGACATTTAGCACTCCGCTTCTAATGTTCTCCTTGACGTGCTAGTGTATCCCATTCATAGATATGGTTTGATAACTAGAACATCAAGTAAAAGGTCGGACTTCGGGAACACAATAATCATAAGGCACAACTAGGAAGTAAATCCTACGAAGTCCTTATGGGAAGGTGGCCAACTGCTTCAATCAAGATACCACAATAATAGGTCCTTCGGCTGGGTGGTGCTGGCCACGACATCCACTTTACCGGTTATCGAGGGACCAATATTATAGTTCTTGGGAAATGTTCCAAACCATCATATCTGCCTGAGATTCAGATCTGGTTGGTGTCAGGATATTCTAGACTCATCGAGTCTAGGAAGAAAATGAAAGTTTGCAACACAAATCGACGAGATGACGTTGCGGGATTCTCGGGAGATGAACTACGATAGCAAGCTCCAAAACATGAGCTGGTTCTGCTACAAACATGTGAACATGTTGTCCAAGACAAGCATGATCACAAGGTAGTCTTATAATAAAACACTACCGAGTTCAGGAGGGGGAACCATCATTAATGACATCGAAGTCTCCACGCGTGGAAGTCCAAAGAGTTCACCTTGGACAGACTCCTTTATCTTTGAACAACTCAATCAGTGGCTTGGTGTGCTAGGATATACATATAGAATGGAGGTTGCAAATCTCCAGACCACAAAATACTTCGCACGTATGCATGACTGACTTGGGATGATTCCAGAGGAAGCAAAACTAACTTTCTCAAATTCACGGCGGCATCTTTCACCAAATGCACGTGTATAAAAGGAAGTCACTCCTTTCATCAACAAATACTTCATGAGCTAGCATGAAGAAAATGCTTTCAAAAGTTTCCAACACTAGCTTAATGTCCAACAAAATTATGGAGGAGATAAGGATGTTGTCAATGGGCTCAACAACAATTCATCTGGGTTTCCTTTTAAAAGGAATTCCATAGTTAAGTGAACAAGTGATAGCATTGGTCAGGCCAAAGATGTAATGGTGTATGCTCGAGGGATCAACCACGAACAAGACAACATTACGAGCATCATTGGTATTGATTTGATTTGACGATAGCCCACACTCAAATCAAAGGATTGATAAGGCAATAGGTCCAGCAACTGATCACAGGGACCAACCGATGAAGATATCATCTTTCTTCAACACACACTACACAAGAATATCCCTTTGGAACGAACTAAGTCAGGCAAGCTTTTACCTTCCAACTCTCCAAGTTGTTGTCTAGCTTAACCAACTAGCTCAGGGATATCCAACACCGATTCTTGGAGAGAAAGTGGTTCACAAGAAACCAACTTGATCACGAACTCAACATAGCGGTCAGGTGACAACCCGGTAACACTTCCGAGAAGATCTTCGGAAAATCACGAACCACCGGTATGTTACTAAGCTCGAGAACAATCTCGCTTTTGAGGGCAAGACGATATGATCAAATGAGCGAGGACTTGACAAATCCTAACTCATCAATCAAAGAGTGCACCAGGAAATAAGGACTAGGTAGCACGATCAATCTTAGAATGGTGATTCAATAACCAACATACTAAGAATAAAATTATTATCCTTTAACTACCAAGCAACGAGGTTGCTAGGAGTATTGATTTCACACATCACAATTCATTTGTCGGTATTCCGGTTGCATCAACACGGAACCGAGGAATGAAAAAGGATGGCGAGAAGTATCACTATGTCAAGAATTCACAAAAGGTGGTGCAATTCTCATGAAATTCCTGTCATAAAGAAGGTAATACTTCAGGGTAGAGCAGACCAGAAGCTGGATTGTAACTTGATCTGCGGAACACAACTACTTTGACCCAATCCTAGATATGGATGAGGTACTGGAGTTTGTTTCTCCAAGTCATTTAGGACAGAATGGCTTGACGTACCACAAGGGTAATAGGCATCGATAAACGAATGCATGCATACCCTTGGTATCAATTGATAGACGAGGGTCAGAATGCAACTAAAGAGAGCAACTCAAAGGAACATGCGATTTTCTGAGTTGTGGATGCATGGTTTAGCATGTCGAACGAATTCCACATATTTCTTCCGGATAACCCATGCAGAAAGGTAGAACTGGCAGAGTCACAATGTAGAATCGAGAACCCATCGAGAGCACTCTGATTGTGATCTTTCGATCAGCGAGGAACATCTGCCATAAGCGGTTCATAGTATTTGGAAGAAAGGAATACCACGAACATCGAGGACTAATGCAAAGGTTACTAATAACCTAAAGGAACGAGCAAAACTATCAACATGAAGCAAGTAGGGTGAATCTCGGGTTCAAAACCCAGGGATAGAATACCTACTACTAAATGGCATCACGGGATGCTTTCGATAATGACGGCCAGAGTCATCACACTGGAACATAAATCATGGCTAGACTACTAGATGATCCCCTGAGACACCTAGGGTCATAATAGTAACTCCAACATAATGTCAAGGCAATAGAATACCTCAACTCAACAATTAGTGTGATTGAGCTGGCATAAAGGAACATCGAAACCAGAGGGAAAGGATTTTGCAAATTGCTTCAAACTATTTAGAAACCTGGGATGACTCGGACAGCATAACGGTTGTAAATGCTCAGAAAAGATTTGAGACATTCACAAAATGGTGGCATAACCACTCAGAAGCACGATATCAAGGTTTCGAGATCAACAATTAACATACGGGAGTAGTAGGAACTGAACTGAGACTTAAATCCAACAATCTTATAAGTCCACTGATTAGTAACACGTGATCCTGATAGAAAGAAGAGATAGCCTAGTTCCTAATCCCCGTAGGAAAGATAAGATGACTCAGATCAGAAGGCCATGAGGTATAAGGAGTAAAAGAGCCTTACGTTCCATCCCACAATCAATTCCCTTATATAACTAAAGAATTTCTAGACTCAACTTCGACCAGTTTGGCTTGGTAATCCTACAGGCAGTCAAGCTCTGATACCAACGCTGTCAAGGCCCCGACTCAATGCCACATCGATCTAGCATGTAACACCTCATATCACTTTGCGGCCTCACGCACGGTATTCCCACGGGTGTCGCCTTACCTTAGCCCGGGACCGTTTGCGCCTTTTGGCACACGTATATGACAGTGTCGCTAGCATCCATATGATAAGGAGCCCGGGCTGACATGGCTAGTCGTAAACCCAAAGTGGCACAGACTTACAGGGACAGGCATCCATGACCCAGCATCGAACGTGTCGGTCATCAGCGAGTGAAACCAGGCTGTAGCACTGGGCTAGCAGGACTCCGGTGAACCGGGCTGTAGCGGGCTAGCAGGACTCCGGTATTCATCGCGTGACATTTCCCCGAAGGGACAGACACAGGAACGAAGAAGGACACATGCCGGCCAGCCTAAGTGTTCCGGAGCAATAGCAAGCTACCATGGCTCGGTGGAAACACTAGGAGACATTTCCCCGTAAGAGAGGCTACTAAAGATAAACAACTAGATGGTCAGATCCCACACATACCAAGCATTTCAATAACATACACACAATATGCTCGATATGTGCAAATACAACATGGCATCACAACATGACTCTACGACTCAAGTAATTTATTCAATAGGCTCCGAGGAGCGAGATATTACAAACAGGGGTCTCATGACCCAACAATCAGAGCATACAAGTCAAAGCACAAGCGGAAGCTATCATGTCTGAGTACAGACATCTATAAATGAAAAGGGCTGAGAAGCCTGACTATTTATCAGATCCTGCCGAGGGCACAAGATTGTAGCTGAGGTAACAAGCTAAACATCGAAGTCCACGCGGAACTACTAGTGAGACTGAAGTCTCTCTGCACAAAACATAAAATAGGCAAACGTGAGTACAAATGTACCCAGCAAGACTTACATCAGAACTAACTACATATGCATCATTATCAACAAAGGGATGGTGGGGTTTAACTGCAGCAAGCCAGCTTTGACTCGGTGGCTATCCTGAACTACGACTGCAAGTAACTCTTTTGAGGTGGCGCACACGAGTCCACATATTCACCATATCAATACACCACTATGGATCCGCTCCCGTCTCCCTACGAGAACGCCATCCATAGCACTCACGCTTATCTTGCGTATTTTAGAGTATCCACTTTCACTTGTCTATGAACTGATATAAGCAACCCAGAGGTCCTTTTCTGTGGACACGGCTATTCGAATAGATTAGGTTAACCCTGCAGGGGTGTACTTCTTCACACACGCTCTCACCACTTACCGCCGTTTACACGACATGTACTCGGCAACCTTCAAGCGGAAGCCCAACGTGGGTGTCGGCCACGGCCTGCCTAAACACTCAAGTCTCTAGTCCAGGTTTATCGCCTATTCGGGTTCCATCCATGAGGAGATCCGGCCGGAGTTTCGCTCACAGCCCCAAACGATGTGTACAGGGTTCCGTGACACCAAACGGGTGCCCGGTTTACCCGGCCACGTGCCTACCGCATCACAGCCCACCCCTACGGTCAG
>NW_025232789.1:0-9060 GCF_018294505.1 Triticum aestivum | reverse complement strand
GGGTTCTAGCTAAATCGGCCAAAGGTGGTCTGAATTGCCGGGAGTAGCTACGAGGGTCGGAAATGCATGCTTTTTGGCGACCATCCGTAAAGTAGGGTCTACTTTGAGATAGACATGGAATGCCGCCGTTAGGGGTGACCCTCCTTGTAGCCGCTTCACGAAAAACGCATGTCTTTAGCATTCAAAAAATCAAAAACGGTTTTTCTTGTTAAACAAGTTGGAACCTCGCTTTGGCAACATTGTTTGCCATCACAAGACGGAGGCATGCACCAAATTTGGGCATATTATCAGAAACTATTCATCGGATGCGGCCATATCATTGCTAGTTTGGCTTGAAAGCCATGAATCTTCGTTCATGGTAGGTCGTTTTTGAGAACACTTTTTCAAGAAAACATCCGTATTGCAAGTTTAGTATTTTTGCTAGTTGGTAGGCCACATTTGATGATGTGACGCGGAGGTCTCCCATTTTTTTGATTTTTTTTGAATTTTTTACGGTGTTTTCAAAAACCGGCCGATTTCGTCACGGCGGCCGTCCGTGGCTAGGGTTTGATCCGTGCCAATCTGTTGTCGATGATGTGATGAAATGCCTACCTGTGAAGCTAAAAAGCATTTTTGCAAAAATAACGGGCAAGCTATGGAGGGCCCGCAGTTCAAATTCCAGCCGGTTCCAGCTGAATCGGCCGAAGGTGGTCTGAATTGCCGGGAGTAGCTACGAGGGTGGAAAATGCATGCTTTTTGGCGATCGTCCGTAAAATAGGGTCTACTTTGAGATAGACATGGAATGCCGCCGTTAGGGGTGACCCTCCTTGTAGCCGCTTCACGAAAAACGCATGTCTTTAGCATTCAAAAAATGAAAAACGGTTTTTCTTGTTAAACAAGTTGAAACCTCGCTTTGGCAACATTGTTTGCCATCACAAGACGGAGGCATGCACCAAATTTGGGCATATTATCAGAAACTATTCATCGGATGCGGCCATATCATAGCTAGTTTGGCTTGAAAGCCATGAATCTTCGTTCATGGTAGGTCGTTTTTGAGAACACTCTTTCAAGAAAACATCCTTATTGCAAGTTTAGTATTTTTGCTAGTTGGTAGGCCACATTTGATGATGTGACGCGGAGGTCTCCCATTTTTTTGATTTTTTTTGAATTTTTTACGGTGTTTTCAAAAACCGGCCGATTTCGTCGCGGCGGCCGGCCGTGGCTAGGGTTTGATCCATGCCAATCTATTGTCGATGCTGTGATGAAATTCCTACCTGTGAAGCTAAAAAGCATTTTTGGCAAAAATAACGGGCAAGCTATGGAGGACCCGCAGTTCAAATTCCAGCCGGTTCCAGCTGAATCGGCCGAAGCTGGTCTGAATTGCCGGGAGTAGCTACGAGGGTCGGAAATGCATGCTTTTTGGCGACCATCCGTAAAATAGGGTCTACTTTGAGATAGACATGGAGTGCCGCCGTTAGGGGTGACCCTCCTTGTAGCCGCTTCACGAAAAACGCATGTCTTTAGCATTCAAGAAATGAAAAACGGTTTTTCTTGTTAAACAAGTTGGAACCTCGCTTTGGCAACATTGTTTGCCATCACAAGACGGAGGCATGCACCAAATTTGGGCATATTATCAGAAACTATTCATCGGATGCGGCCATATCATTGCTAGTTTGGCTTGAAAGCCATGAATCTTCGTTCATGGTAGGTCATTTTTGAGAACACTCTTTCAAGAAAACATCCTTATTGCAAGTTTAGTATTTTTGCTAGTTGGTAGGCCACATTTGATGATGTGACGCGGAGGTCTCCCATTTTTTTGATTTTTTTTGAATTTTTTACGGTGTTTTCAAAAACCGGCCGATTTCGTCGCGGCGGCCGTCCGTGGCTAGGGTTTGATCCATGCCAATCTATTGTCGATGCTGTGATGAAATTCCTACCTGTGAAGCTAAAAAGCATTTTTGGAAAAAATAACGGGCAAGCTATGGAGGACCCGCAGTTCAAATTCCAGCCGGTTCCAGCTGAATCGGCCGAAGGTGGTCTGAATTTCCGGGAGTAGCTACGAGGGTCGGAAATGCATGCTTTTTGGCGACCGTCCGTCAAATAGGGTCTACTTTGAGATAGACATGGAATGCCGCCGTTAGGGGTGACCCTCCTTGTAGCCGCTTCACGAAAAACGCATGTCTTTAGCATTAAAAAAATGAAAAACGGTTTTCTTGTTAAACAAGTTGAAACCTCGCTTTGGCAACATTGTTTGCCATCACAAGACAGAGGCATGCACCAAATTTGGGCATATTATCAGAAACTATTCATCGAATGCGGCCATATCATTGCTAGTTTGGCTTGAAAGCCATGAATCTTCGTTCATGGTAGGTCGTTTTTGAGAACACTTTTTCAAGAAAACATCCGTATTGCAAGTTTAGTATTTTTGCTAGTTGGTAGGCCACATTTGATGATGTGACGCGGAGGTCTCCCATTTTTTTGATTTTTTTGAATTTTTTACGGTGTTTTCAAAAACCGGCCGATTTCGTCGCGGCGGCCGTCCGTGGCTAGGGTTTGATCCGTGCCAATCTGTTGTCGATGCTGTGATGAAATGCCTACCTGTGAAGCTAAAAAGCATTTTTGGCAAAAATAACGGGCAAGCTATGGAGGACCCGCAGTTCAAATTCCAGCCGGTTCCAGCTGAATCGGCTGAAGGTGGTCTGAATTGCTGGTTGTAGCTACGAGGGTCAGAAATGCATGCTTTTTGGCGACCATCCGTAAAATAGGGTCTACTTTGAGATAGACATGGAATGCCGCCGTTAGGGGTGACCCTCCTTGTAGCCGCTTCACGAAAAACGCATGTCTTTAGCATTAAAAAAATGAAAAACGGTTTTCTTGTTAAACAAGTTGAAACCTCGCTTTGGCAACATTGTTTGCCATCACAAGACAGAGGCATGCACCAAATTTGGGCATATTATCAGAAACTATTCATCGAATGCGGCCATATCATTGCTAGTTTGGCTTGAAAGCCATGAATCTTCGTTCATGGTAGGTCGTTTTTGAGAACACTTTTTCAAGAAAACATCCGTATTGCAAGTTTAGTATTTTTGCTAGTTGGTAGGCCACATTTGATGATGTGACGCGGAGGTCTCCCATTTTTTTGATTTTTTTGAATTTTTTACGGTGTTTTCAAAAACCGGCCGATTTCGTCGCGGCGGCCGTCCGTGGCTAGGGTTTGATCCGTGCCAATCTGTTGTCGATGCTGTGATGAAATGCCTACCTGTGAAGCTAAAAAGCATTTTTGGCAAAAATAACGGGCAAGCTATGGAGGACCCGCAGTTCAAATTCCAGCCGGTTCCAGCTGAATCGGCTGAAGGTGGTCTGAATTGCTGGTTGTAGCTACGAGGGTCAGAAATGCATGCTTTTTGGCGACCATCCGTAAAATAGGGTCTACTTTGAGATAGACATGGAATGCCGCCGTTAGGGGTGACCCTCCTTGTAGCCGCTTCACGAAAAACGCATGTCTTTAGCATTCAAAAAATGAAAAACGGTTTTTCTTGTTAAACAAGTTGGAACCTCGCTTTGGCAACATTGTTTACCATCACAAGACGAAGGCATGCACCAAATTTGGGCATATTATCAGAAACTATTCATCGGATGCGGCCATATCATAGCTAGTTTGGCTTGAAAGCCATGAATCTTCGTTCATGGTAGGTCGTTTTTGAGAACACTCTTTCAAGAAAACATCCTTATTGCAAGTTTAGTATTTTCGCTAGTTGGTAGGCCACATTTGATGATGTGACGCGGAGGTCTCCCAATTTTTTGATTTTTTTTGAATTTTTTACGGTGTTTTCAAAAACCGGCCGATTTCGTCGCGGCGGCCGTCCGTGGCTAGGGTTTGATCCATGCCAATCTGTTGTCGATTCTGTGATGAAATGCCTACCTGTGAAGCTAAAAAGCATTTTTGGCAAAAATACCGGGCAAGCTATGGTGGACCCGCAGTTCAAATTCCAGCCGGTTCCAGCTGAATCGGCCGAAGGTGGTCTGAATTGCCGGGAGTAGCTACGAGGGTCGGAAATGCATGCTTTTTGGCGACCGTCCGTAAAATAGGGTCTACTTTGAGATAGACATGGAATGCCGCGTTAGGGGTGACCCTCCTTGTAGCCGCTTCACGAAAAACGCGTGTCTTTAGCATTCAAAAAATGAAAAACGGTTTTTCTTGTTAAACAAGTTGTAACCTCGCTTTGGCAACATTGTTTGCCATCACAAGACGGAGGCATGCACCAAATTTGGGTATATTATCAGAAACAATTCATCGGATGCGGCCATATCATTGCTAGTTTGGCTTGAAAGCCATGAATCTTCGTTCATGGTAGGTCGTTTTTGAGAACACTTTTTCAAGAAAACATCTGTATTGCAAGTTTAGTATTTTTGCTAGTTGGTAGGCCACATTTGATGATGTGACGCGGAGGTCTCCCATTTTTTGATTTTTTTTGAATTTTTTACGGTGTTTTCAAAAACCGGCCGATTTCGTCGCGGCGGCCGTCCGTGGCTAGGGTTTGATCCGTGCCAATCTGTTGTCGATGCTGTGATGAAATGCCTACCTGTGAAGCTAAAAAGCATTTTTGGCAAAAATAACGGGCAAGCTATGGAGGACCCTCAGTTCAAATTCCAGCCGGTTCCAGCTGAATCGGCCGAAGGTGGTCTGAATTGCCGGGAGTAGCTACGAGGGTCGGAAATGCATGCTTTTTGGCGACCGTCCGTAAAATAGGGTCTACTTTGAGATAGACATGGAATGCCGCCGTTAAGGGTGACCCTCCTTGTAGCCGCTTCACGAAAAACGCATGTCTTTAGCATTCAAAAAATGAAAAACGGTTTTTCTTGTTAAACAAGTTGAAACCTCGCTTTGGCAACATTGTTTGCCATCACAAGACGGAGGCATGCACCAAATTTGGGCATATTATCAGAAACTATTCATCGGATGCGGCCATATCATTGCTAGTTTGGCTTGAAAGCCATGAATCTTCGTTCATGGTAGGTCGTTTTTTAGAACACTTTTTCAAGAAAACATCCGTATTGCAAGTTTAGTATTTTTGCTAGTTGGTAGGCCACATTTGATGATGTGACGCGGAGGTCTCCCATTTTTTTGATTTTTTTTGAATTTTTTACGGTGTTAACAAAAACCGGCCGATTTCGTCGCGGCGGCCGTCCCTGGCTAGGGTTTGATCCGTGCCAATCTGTTGTCGATTCTGTGATGAAATGCCTACCTTGTAGCCGCTTCATGAAAAAACGCATGTCTTTAGCATTCAAAAAATGAAAAATGGTTTTCGAATTTTTTAAAGTGTTTTCAAAAACCGTCGGATTTCGTCATGGCGTCGTCCGTGGCTAGGGTTTGAGTCATTTTTATAGCATTCAAAAAATGAAACTTATATTGTTTCATACATGAGCATGCACAAAAACCCATAATTTTATCTCTCATCCATGAGCATGCATAAAAAATTTCAATTCCCATCAATTACCAAACTAAATATTCATTGTTAAGAAATGGAGATGTTTAGATGACACTGTCATACAGCATCCATGAGCATGCACAAAATTAAACTTGACATACTTAACATTGACAAGCTTAAACCCAACATGCTTAACATTGCCACTTCATTTTTTAACATCTTCACTCCTCCTTCTTCTCCTTCATCAACCTGATGCGCTCAGAGTGGCGAATCCCAACGCGGATGTACTCCTCTACCACAATTGGCATGGTCCTGTCGCCCAGCTGTGGAATCGCCGGCGCCACTACCATCGCGAGGTCATCGTTAGGCACCGCCATCGCGAGGTCAGCGTCAGGCACCACAATCGCGAGGTCGTCGTCAGCCACCACCATAGCAGGGTCGTCGTCAGCCACCACCATAGCAAGGTCGTTATCCCCGCTCTGCTCGTCTTCTTGCCCACTCTGCTCCTCGTCATCCCCGCTCTGCTCCTCGTCATCCCCGCTGCTGCTCCCACTGCCTGGCCAAATGCAACAAAGGGTGAACATGGTGTTGTTGTCGTGCTGGTAGAGGAAGCGAAAAGGACAGGAAGAAGAGAGGCAGAGAGCTTACTGGCATCGTCGTCGTGCTGGTAGTACATGTGGCACATGGTGTTGTCGAACATCTTCACGGTGAACATGGCGTCGCCATCGTAGCGGAAGACAAGGAAGTACCCGAGCTGTAGCTCATGGGCGCGGGCGAAATGCTCCCAACCGGGCCCTAGGTACATGTGGCCTTCACCATCGAACACCACCGACACGTCCCACAGCCTGTGAAGCCCGCTGTCGGCCTCCCGTGGCTTCACTTTGTGGGGCTCACGGCCGGCGAGCATCTTCGCAAACGTGTCAGGCAGCCTCTGAGCGAGGGTCAAGCAGTGGTTAATTGTGGCAAAAACATATCTGAAAAGAAATGAGTGATGATAAACATACCTGCCTACTGCAAGATTTCTCAGTTACGATCTCGAAGAACTCGAAACCTTTCAAGCCAGCCATCTCACTTCTCTGAAAAGCAGCATTGTAAATTAAACAACAGGACTGGACAGAAATAGGAAACAAGCACTTCAAAATAGTAGAATAATTACTACATGTGGCAAAAACATCAACAGCAACAGCAACAACACTAAAATCTACTATAAAAGGACCAGAACACAACTAGAAGCATATCTACTATAAATGGACATTGTTGCATATCTATAAATGAACATATCTATAAATGACAGAAAATATCCCTATCTAAACCCAACCAAAAATGTAGCCCCACTCATCAAATCTGTCACTGAGCATCATCAAATCTGTCACTGAGCATTCCTGATACTTTAATTAAACACAACCTAGTGCATCTAGCCCCAACCAAAAATAACAAAAATTCCTCATGGCAAGTCAAACCTACACAACCTAGTACAGTACTACATGGAAACCAAGCTAGGCGCCCAAAATTAGCTACTCCAGCTCGTACTAAAAGAACCCTAATCTGCAGAGGGGGGGACGGTTCTTTAGGAAGAGGAACCCTAATCAGTGCCACGGAACCCTAATATAATCAATAGGAAGAGGAACAGGAAGGAGTCGGCGGATTCATACCTTAGGAGGCCGTCGCAGTCGCTGTCGATGGAGGAGTGGGTCGCCGTCGATGGAGGTTGTCGCCGTCGATGGAGGAGAAGGGGATGCCGGCGGCGGATAGGAGGAGTGGGTCGAGTGGATAATGGAGAGGAGGAGTGGGTCAAGTGGAGGAGGAGTGGGTCCACTTGTCAGCGAGTTCTGTATTTGATATATTAAAAAGTGTGGCATAGAGTACAAAACCAACAACCTCTTCCTAGCCCAGTGGTCGAAACACAGTGACATAAGCGCACGGTCGTGGGTTCGAGCCCCTACACACGCATATTTTTTTGGCCACACGCATATTTTTGGTAGCTTGGGTACAATAGCAAAATGGCCCACTTATCAGCGAGTGGGTCGAGTGGCCCACTTGTCAGTGAGGTGTGTGCTTGATACTTGACTAGTTTGATATATTCAAAAAGGTTGGCATAGAGTGGAAGACTAATAGCCTCGTCCTAGCCCAGTGGTAGAAGAAAAAGTGAAACAAGCGCATGGTCGTGGGTTTGAGTCCCCGCTGACGCATAATTTTTTTGCTCACAATGAAAATGGGTTCAGTTGAAGCAAAATTCAGTTAAAATAGCATCTTCTGTTCTGACCAAAATTCAGTTAAAACAGTATGATCACAACAACTACAAGAAAGTATGATCACCAAAACTTGAAGGATTTTGCATCACATCACAACCATAACAATCACAACAATCACATAACTACACCAGCATCATAACAATCACATAACTACATAACAAAAGCAAACTTGTTCATCATTACAAAAGCAAACTTGTTCAACATAAGGAAAGCAAACTTGTTCAACATAACAAAAGCAAACTTGTTCAACCACATAACTACAAACTGAGACACAGTAGTAGGGGTCATCTCAATACCACAAACAACTCAATATCCACAGTAGTAGAGGTCATCCCAATGATCCTCCGCCTCTTGCCAGAGCTCCAAACCTTCTTTGGTGATTTCGATTTTCTTCCATGCCTCGTAGGTGACGTACGCATCTTTCGCGGCATACTCGATGAGCTGGTTTGGCAGTGGTCTGTCCCCCCATAGTAGGTGGTCCGAATTCCTGTCGATCTTCTGCTTCATTTTTGGGTAGGATGGGTGGATGAGGCTGGCTGCAAACTCAGCCAAAGACTGCCACTTCTTTCCATTGTTTGGAACTCTCCATTTGCGCTGCAAGTCGACGTACTTGTCGGGGTTGATCTCCAAACCAGACAACTTCAGCTTCTCCTTGTCGCCTCCAATGCAGAAGCCAACAAAGGTGTACAGCTTCTTCTCCTGCAGGAGCGGGCGGAGTTCCTTGGGCCTGCATGAAATTAATCTGGTGCATCAAATTCATCTACTTCAAAAACTTCAGAAACTACAGAATTAAAATGGGTTCAGTTGAAGCAAAATTCAGTTAAAATAGCATCTTCAGTTCTGACCAAAATTCAGTTAAAACAGTATGATCACAACAACTACTAAATGATCACAACAACTACAAGACAACATTCTGTATGATCAAAACAGCAAGCATAACATCTCAATTGTGTATTTTTTTTGCAATCTTTTGCATTACAAGACAACATTCATAACAGCTACTAAATGATCACAAAAACTTGTAGACAACATTCTGTATGATCACCAAAAAACTACTAACTAGACAGAAACTTCATAACTTCAGAACTAGTATTGCATCTACTTCAGAACTTCAGAACTATTGCATCTACTTCAGAAACTTTAGAAACATCAGAAACTACTAATTAAAACAAAACTTCAGAACTTCAGAAACTTCAGAACATCAGAACTAGTATTGGATCTACTTCAGAACTTCATAACTATTGCATCTACTTCAGAAATTACTAATTAGACAGAAACTTCAGAACTGGATGTTTTTACCATTTGGTTGCCGCGGTGATGTGGTATACCAGGACGAGATCCTCCACGCATAACTGCAGAACTGCAGCAATTTGCGAAGGTTTGTCTTCCCTGGTATACTC
>NW_025232788.1:7492-9064 GCF_018294505.1 Triticum aestivum | reverse complement strand
TCACATTGAGCTCATTATGATGATGCATTACCGAGTGGGCCCAGAGATACCTCTCCGTCATACGGAGTGACAAATCCCAGTCTCGATCCGTGTCAACCCAACAAATACTTTCGGAGATACCTGTAATGCACCTTTATAGTCACCCAGTTACGTTGTGACGTTTGATACACCCAAGGCACTCTTACGGTATCCGGGAGTTACACGATCTCATGGTCGAAGGAAGAGATACTTGACATTGGCAAAGCTCTAGCAAAACGAACTACACGATCTAATATGCTATGCTTAGGATTGGGTCTTGTCCATCACATCATTCTCCTAATGATGTGATCCCGTTATCAACGACATCCAATGTCCATAGTCAGGAAACCATGACTATCTGTTGATCACAACGAGCTAGTCAACTAGAGGCTTACCAGGGACATATTGTGGTCTAAGTATTCACACGTGTATTACGATTTCCGGATAATACAGTTATAGCATGAATAAAAGACATTTATCATGAACATTGAAATATAATAATACTTTTATTATTGCCTCTAGGCAATATTTCCAACAGGGTTTCCCCTTGAACTTTCCTGGGGTCACGGCCAAGGCCTCTCCGGGAGCCGCTGGCTCGGCTTTGCGTTTCTGCTTCCGACTGGAATTTCCTCCGCCGGCCTCATTGGCGGCCGATTTATATTTACCACTCCGGAGCTGATCCTCTTCTTCACCATTTGCATACTTGGTGGCAATCTCCATCATCCGACTCAGGGTCATATCTCCGGTTGGACCAAATTTCAAACTCAATTCTCTGTTCTTGACACCTTCCTTGAAGGCACAGACTGCCTGGTGATCAGATACATTCTCGACTGTGTGGTGCAAAGTGATCCACCTCTGGATATAATCTCTCAAAGTTTCACTCGACTTTTGCACACACGACTGCAACTCCGTCAAACCTGCTGGTCGTTTGCAAGTTCCTTCAAATGTCCTGACAAACACACGGGCAAGATCTTCCCAAGTGTAAATACTGCTGGGTGCTAACTGATTCAACCACGCCCTGGCTGAACCCTCCAACATAAGAGGCAAATGCTTCATGGCTACCTCATCGTTGCCACCGCCGATCTGAACCGCCACTCGGTAATCTTCAAGCCAAGTGTCAGGCTTGGATTCTCCAGTGAACTTGCTGACTCCAGTCGCCAACCTGAAGTTGGGAGGAATCACTGCGGCTCTGATGGCTCTGCTGAAACACTCTGGTCCCGAGACATGAACTCTGCTGCTGGAAGGAACATCTCTATCACGGACATCTCGGTGAGCTCTGTTCCTGTCGACCAAACCTTGAACGATAATAGATCTCGCATCAAAGCCTGGTTCCCTGGGGTCGACTGGAACTCTCCGCCCAGCACTGTTTTGGCGTCTGTCGTCCTGCTGCCGAGGAGCGTATGATCCACCCCTTGGGGGAGGAGAGGGCACTCGACACCGATCGCTGCGATCGAATTGGTGCTCATACTGCTCGCGGCCCTTATATTGATCATCACGCCGGCCCCCACGTTCCTCACGCCTCGGGGGCAATCTTGGACTATGGGCCGACTGGAC
>NW_025232788.1:5129-5689 GCF_018294505.1 Triticum aestivum | reverse complement strand
TTGTATACGCAAGGGATTTACGAGTTCAGGCCCTTCTCGGAGGAAGTAATAGCCCTACGTCTCGGAGCCCGGAGGCGGTCGACTGGATTATATGCGTATGTGTTACAGGGGTGCGAACCCTTCTACCTGTGGAGGGGGTGGCTTATATAGAGTGCGCCAGGACCCCAGCCAGCCCACGTAGGAGAGGGTTTAAGGTGCGTTAAGGCCAGGCATTACTGGTAATGCCTTACATAAAGTATCATTATGACCATAAAGGCTATTTAACTACAGACCGTTTGGACACCGAGTGGCTGATAGATATGTAGCCAGTAGCGTCTGATAGATATACGAAAACTTGTTGTTCGACCAATCTATCGGAGAAGGAGAGGTCGATCACTTCTCTGTGTTCATAACGATCTTTTGTACTTAATGGTTTCCTTCATTTGCTTACTAGCTAGCTAGCGTGTCGAGTCCTCTCTATACGTAGCGTCGACCAAGCACAGAGATAAGAGAGGAAACTCCTCTCTATTAGCTAGCTAACACAATATATCAAACCCTAAATTAACCCTACAAAACCCCAC
>NW_025232788.1:0-3497 GCF_018294505.1 Triticum aestivum | reverse complement strand
GGGGAACGGGTTTCCCGCATTTTTTGCCCGCTGCTTGTTGGCTCGAGCTCGAGCTCGCTTCCTTCTTTAGCCGTTCCTAATGTAGTTTCCTAATTTGGCGCTCATAGTCCGAGTCAACAGGCTTGGGAGCTGGTTCTCTAGCCATACGAATGAAGTGGTCAATCGTTTTCTCAGGCACTTTCTCCTTTGGCGGCGGTGCCAATTTCGGTCCAAAATGGGCGTCCATTTCGGCCTGCACTATGGCTGTGTTTTGCTCCTCAGTCATGTCGTAAGGCCTCTGAGGAAGAGGAGCAAGGCTTGGACCATATTTATATCTCTTGTCTCCGCCTGTACTTCCTGAACTACCTCGACTCGTACCGCTACGCACCATAGCTGCGGCGTGTCTCTTCTGCGATTGCTGAGACAGCGGAGACGGCTGACGTGGCCGAGTTGGAGCAGGAGAAGTGGCCTGATGATGTGCCGGACTTGAAGCAGGAGGTGTGGCCTGACACGGTGCCGGACTTGAAACCGGAGAAGTGGCATGACGCTGTGCCGGACTTGAAACCGGAGGAGTCAGCTCACGCGTTCAGGGACTTGGAGGAGGTGGCGGACTTCGAGGAGGAGTCGGCTCACGCATTCGTGGACTTGGAGGAGCGGGAGTCTGCTGACTCGGTGGCGGACTTCGAGGAGGAGTCGGCATACGACGCGGTGTCGGTGGACTTCGAAAGATGATGCAATCCTTTCTCCATAGGATGATACGATGTATGGCCTCTCCCAGTGTGCGCTCGTCTTCACCTCCAGGAATGTCAAGCTGTAGCCTCGAATATGGGTCCACCACTTCATCAACCAAGAGACGAGCATAGCCCTCTGGAATCGGGATGCAATGGAAGGTTGCTTCAGGGGTAATTGTAAAAGCAACACCGTCCGCCACCTTCATGGATATGTTCTTCATTTTGAAGTGTAGCTCACAGTTAGTGTTCTCTATGATGTCATCCACAGGGTATGTATCCAGCAGTGTGTCGCCCGGGGCAGAACCAACGCTGCTTCTCGGCATGGATGGGACAGTGCTATCCAATGCTGAACGATCATCTGCTTGCTGCTGCCGCTGCTGAGACCCCCTTTCCTGGCTAAGTGAGTCGATCTGCTGCTGCTGCTACTGGAATTTGAGTGCCAGGTCCGCGTGCCTTGCTTCTAGGCCTTGAAGGCGTTCTGCGTCCTGCTTCCTCTGCTCCTCCTCCAGCTTCCTTTTCTTCTCCTCCTCCATCTTCCTTCTTGCATGGGACCTGTAGTCCTCGTTCCATTCTGAAAAGCCCTCATACCAGGGAATAACGCCCTTGCCTCGTGTTCTTCCCGGGTGTTCAGGATTTCCCAGGGCGCGCGTAAGCTCGTCATTCTCTCTGTTGGGCGTGAAAACCCCCCTTCGAGCTTCTTCTATTGCGTCAATTATCTTTTGTTCGGCTCCTTTTAGACTTGCCTTCTTTGAAACCAGGCCTATCTTCGGGTCCAACGCCCCCCCCCATGCGCATAGAACCACGTTCTGCACCTGGGCGGCCAGCTCTTAGTAACCAGAGTGACCCCTGCATCCTCCATCTCTTGCTCAGACTTATCCCACTTAGGAATTCCCACCGTGTAGCCACCTGGACCCAGCCTATGGAACTGCGTCTTTTTTGTGGCATTTGCCTTGTTTTTTATCGACCGTTCCTTAGATAATTCTGAATCCTTGAAGGTCACGAAATCGTTCCAGTGTTCTCTTTTCTTCTCCAGTGTTCCCGCGAATTCTGGAGTCTTCCTTTCTGAAGCGAGGTAGTTGGCCCATACAGTTTTCTTGTGGGTGTTGAATGCAATTTCCATCTTCTTAAGAGCAGCGCCCTTGACTTTCTCCACATCTGCTTCAGTGAAATGATCTGGTAGGGTGAAATGTTCCATCAGAGATTCCCAAAGGACTTTTTTGGCTCTGTCGTCGACCCAAGTAACACCTGGACGTTTAGTCTTTGGCTCTTTCCATTCTTGAATGGAGATCGGGAGTTTGTCCTTCACAAGAACTCCGCACTGACGAGACCACTTGTTCACAATTTTCTTAGGCGTGAGGGGTTCGCCACTAGGTTTGATGGATTTGATGTTGTACTTTACACCAACCTTCAACAATCTGCTCGGGCCTCGCTTTGTCCTGCTATCTGTAGAAGCAGATTTGCTCGATCCAGAGGGTTGAAAGAAGAAAGATCGATTCATTAATATATCTTCAATAAAAAAACATGTGATGATCACCATGATGCCTGCTTATATAAATATACCTCGCCGGTAGTCTTTGTTATTTAAAGATCAGCATTGTCTGTGTCATCACAAACATTGTCTGTGTCATCATAATCATAATCATAGTTCATGACTTCATCAGCTCGGTCGTCGAGATTGAATATCTTTTCATCACCCTCTCCGGTAGCCGTCATCTGCTTCATTCAGATCATCTAGCCTGTGAGGGCTGCGTATGATGTCGAACAATTCCTCTTCTCTCTCTCTCTCTCTGTCGGTATTGTCCGCCATAGCTTTTACTTAACTAATACAGAAGAAATATAAAACATTTAATTAGTATTCAAATTACAATGCATGGATGCAATCAATAAGGAAAAACTGAATCTCGAATACATCGTCTCGAATATATAATCTCGAATACATCATCGTCTTAATATATATAATCTCGAACACATCGTCTTGAATATTATATATCGAATACATCACTGGCTAGGTACCTAATAAAGATCGAGTACTACAGAAGAATCTAGGCCACTCACGGTCCCTGGGGAACGGGCGGTGGACACCCAAAGAGAAGGAACCGTCACAGGATCATATCTCCAGTCATCTGCCGGCTCCCTCTGCATCGAATGTGGCCCACGCGAACGCCACCAAAGGACATCAGGGTCGACGACAGGACCCGAGGTCGGGTTCCTCACCAAACGGCGCGCCCCTCTAGGTAGCACCTCCCATTGCCAGCCCGACGGAGCCCAGTCCCGGACATGGGTCCTCTGAAGCAGGACGTCGTCGCGAACGGGTCGACGGCGAGGATGCGGGCCGGGCATATCGTCGAGAACAAATACTATATGCCCGTAAAAAGTAACATTTTTTAAATGATTGGATTGTGATAACTAAAATTCTGTATTTATGCAAATTCTAACAATTTGACATTAATCTAATTCATCTAACTAAAACTAATTCTAAAATTTCCTGATTATATAACTAACATTTCTATAACAATTCTAATATTTATATAACTAAAAAACAGAAAAATTTCTAACATTTCTATAAATATTTCTATAACTAAAAAACAGAAAAAATTTATAACATTTCTATATAACTAACATTTCTAATATCTATATTACTAAAAAACAGAAAAATTGCTAACATTTCTATAAATATTTCTATAACTAAAAAACAGAAAAAATTTATAACATTTCTAATATTTATATAACTAAAAAACAGAATAATTTCTAACATTTCTATAACTAAAAAACAGAAAAATTTATAAC
>NW_025232787.1:0-9065 GCF_018294505.1 Triticum aestivum | reverse complement strand
AGAAGCCGATGTCCCACTCCACCTCGGCGTCCGTGTCCTGGCAGGATGGATGTGGTGCTCCTTGCCGGTCTTGCCGGTGGCGTTGATCGGCTCGGCTAGGGACTGCCGGAGCCGCCGGGGCAGTCACCGGCGTCGTGCCCTCCCCTATCCTATGCTTCCGGTTGGGGCAGCGAGGATGAGGGCGATGACCTAGCCAGACGGGCCCCCTCTCTCTCCTCGACCCCACATGTCGATATCTCAGGCGTTGACCCTGCCCGGGCCCAGGCGCCAGGTTAAGTGGAAACGCAGTCTCAGAATATGTTTTCTTCTGAAGAAAATTTACTTTCCTCTTACTTTGTCTGAGAGTGCGCTTTCCTGTGCAGAAGACGTGTTCCCGCTGAAGGTGTTTTTTGTTTAGCCCGCCAGGGACGTGGTGAATATTCCTTTTACAGAATAGTCCCTGTCCTTCCACATCCCATATCTTCGCGCTCCTAACTCCGATTGAGGTGAATCCAAGTGTCACATTTTTGTCTCGTCGAGCCCGTCATGTTGGTACCATTTTCATAATGTTTTCAGACTGTGAAAATGACCATTTTGCCCTTGCCTGATACAGCCCCCTCTGAGAGAGAACTGTTTTCGGCGAATCTTGCCGCTAATGCTTCACACTTCTCCCCGGTGATTTCTTCCACCCCAGGCAAGCCACGACGGCCACTTGCATGACGTTCTTGCAATATTCTTGGTTCCTACTTGAATATTTAAATATTGTGTGCATGTTTATATTTTTGTGAATACTTTATATGCTCCTGTTACATGCTTATTCTTATACTCTGTCCATGTGCATATTGCTAGCTATTGAGTAATCGTTAGTAGCATTATGCTCATGGTTAGTTCTTGAAGTTAGTTCATGCTAATGTTGATGATATGCCTGCATGCATCTTGATCATCTGTTATACTAATATTGTTCATGCTCATCTCTATGTCATGCTCGCATCTAGTGGATTAATTGTTTGCATGTTGTTGATGCTATACTCCATGATTATGCTTTTCTCATTCATATTCATGTTGTTCATGTTCAGTTCATCGTGTTACATTGTCATGACTCAACTCATTTCATTCAAGTTTACCCGGATATTAATCGAACTTGAGCATCTGTTGGCTGAGTCATAGTGCCATCAAATCGAACTAACCAGTGCAACCACATTCGCCTTTTATTGGAAGGCTCTAATGTGGTCTATAGTCATGCCTCTCGCTGGTGCCTCCAACTAGGGAAGGTTATGTATGCGCGCTGCCCTGGCCTAGTAGGCGGCGATAACCTTGTGTGCCTGAGTTGTTTGCACACGTTTGTCCCCGTTTCGGACTGTATATATTTTGCCACGACGGTGGCTGTTGGGTGTCACGAGGTGCCATCGGGGCCACCCATGACATAGCCCAAAGGGGAGTTTGTTAGAGTGGATGGGATAGTGTCAAGACAATAGATCGGTTTTGTCGGAACACCGTTGGTCCACCCGAATGGGTAAGAGGCCATGGGTCCCGTGGTGTGGGTCCAATGTACTAACCTATGTAGAGTGTGTATAATATATCGATAGCCGTGCCCGTGGATAAGGGCCCAGTTCGTAGTAGGTCACACTATGGGTCAATAGTAATAATAATAACTTGATTGATAATAGCCTCGGTTCGATGATGAGAGAAGTTGGTTGATCTTTATCTGATCATCAGAGGATCACAGTGGCATCGTGGATACCAAGTTGGTGGATATTTGTGGTGTTATGCGAGAGTCGTGGGTAAAGATCAAGCTCCTTGTGGTCATGTAATGATTACTACGGTATGGTTCATACCAAGCTTGATTGGATCCTAAGATGATCGTGTGATGTCCGTGGTGGTAAGTGATGCATGTGATGGTTACGAGGTAACCTCCGATTAGAGTAAGTTGGTTCATGATAGGTTAAACCTATTGCATGTAGTATCATCCTACGCATATCATGAGTAGCATTGTCATGCTCATTTCATATGATGCTAGATGTGTTATTTTCAACATGTTCATGCCATGCCCATATGATGTTGTTCTAGTGATATCATGTTCTCATTGTTTAACCTATAAATGCCATGTTGTTGTTTGTCTTGATTGCTTCTGGTTGTTGTGAGTTTGCAAGTACATTCAATGTACTGACCTGGCATGTCATGCCAGTTTGCAGGTTGTGCCGTGTTTGCTTGATTGCCGTGGATCCCTTGTTTGCGAGTTAGGATAAGCGTTCCAGCTAGAGTCCCTGTGGAGTGGAGTCCGTCACCGTCGTTGTTGCTCCTCTGCTTCGTGTTGTTTTGCTACTTGCATAGAGCAACTGTGGCAACATATATACGGCCAGTACATGTACGAGCAAATAGGGGATGAACGAGTCATACCCTCCAGTTGGCCAGGCCAACGCGGTGGCAGCAGCTGCAGCCTCGGCATCGGCCGAGGCCTTCTTCTTGGCGGCTTCGTCGCCAGCCGTGGAGTTGACGCAGGGGAAGTTGTGGAAGCAGAGGCAAATGGAGACGGGGACGGATCGGGAGCAGTCGCGTCGAGACGCTCCCCAAAAACCTTATTGCCGTTCTCCCAGGCAGGATCTCGAACGACAGGGTTCCAGAGGCACCTACTCTCCCGACCAACCGTGCACGCGGTCGTCGGGATGGCATCGCTGGAACAATAGATGACGACTAGAGATGTGCGAGAGGGAGTGAGTGAACTGAGTTAGGGTTCACTCCACTGGCCAGCGCCTTCTTATGTAGGAAGTCAGGTAGATGGGCCTGGGCCAGGCCCATAACCGAGTGCGCGAACAGCCCATGGTCCAATGTCTTGGACAATGGCGCTTCTGTAAGCCACTCATTAATTAACTAACAATTAATTAACCATTCCTGACAGGCAAAAATAAGCTTTGGCTCAGTTCATTCCCGCAACCCGCAACACGTGGCGCGCGCGCGTCAGGGCGAGGCGAGGCGGGCGGCGGAGGAGCGCGCGTGGACAGCTCCTAATCCCAGGCTCCCAATAGCAAGTGGTAGAGCAGCCTTTATAAAGAGGTCTCACTCTTCTTACTGTAGTATTATGGTACTAAACTTCCCACACTTCCCACCGTTTGTTGTACACATGCACGGGCCTTAGAGATTAACCAAGGATTATTGTCTTATATGGGCCTAAGCGCATCCATAATCCATCAATAGCAAGTTGTACCTGGAAGAGAAAACTCTCTACTAGAAATGAAAATAATGTGCAAGATGAAGTCCATGCATATTTCATATTTGAATTTTAGTCAAGCGATATGATGTGAATGGATCTGGAACTGGATGGATGCCTACAAAAAAAGGTTGGATGCCTACAAACTAACTATTGACTTTGTGTTGTCCTTTGTCTTTGCATCAAGAAGCGGTGGAGAAACCATTCACCATTCATGTCCTCTCTTTTTTCTACAGGAATTTTGCTTGACGAAGCAGGGAGGGTTCCCATCCGTGTGAGGGATCAAAATCTCTACAAGTCACTGCCTGACAATCAGTCTCAAAAATGGCAAGCCCTGTCGTGGTTTTGTCACGGCAGATGCCTTTGTGAAAGGCCTTAGGTGTGGAGCCATCGCGACGTAGGTTAGCTTGAAGGGGTTGAACGAGACAAAGGACACAAAGGATTTACCCAGGTTCGGCCCCTCACAATGAGGTAAAAGCCTACATCCTACTTCTAATTGTATTGCTTGAGTTTCGATTACAATGGAGAGAATACGCTTGACCTAGCTCTTGATTGATTGATTTTCTTCCCTTAACCCGCCGCTGGGTCTCGCCTTTATATACATAGATCGAAGCCCAGCGGCTTACAAGAGTCCGAGCCGGATCAAACAACGCGATCGGGATGGTTTCTTAATTACCTTGCCTTAACAGACAAGCCACAATATGGCAGTTCACATGTCCGGGACTTGGGCTCTTGCAAGGCCCACTCCTATGAGCCGCCATCTCTACACTTTGTCCTCTTAGGCCTACTTGCTCCTTCCTCATGTTAAGTCGTCAATGGTGTAACCTGGCCCCTCCTGGCCGGGTCACTCCTCGGAGTTAAATCCCCAACATTAGGACCAAGATTTATTTGAACTTGTTCATGTCAATCTTCAATCTTTTATCTGCAATCTTCAATCAGTAACTCTTTGAATTTCCTCAACTCTTGATTTGAAAAGCTCTATATAACCCGTCATAACAGAGAGATGATGTAACGTTATAAATTAAAAAAAACTCTTATGACATCACAACGGATCTTCACATTGATCCTCCATTCCGAGAATCAAGGCACCTTTGTGGTGAAGATAATGATCATGCCTCCTCGATCCCCATGCTTGCTATTTACTGTTCACTTTTCCCTTTATAAATAGCACGGGGGATTTTCCTTTTCTCCTTTTACCCCTACCTCTTTCTCTTCTTCTTCCTCCACGCACAACCGAAGCCTCCGGCGTTCCTCCGCCGTAGTCGACCTCCACAACAACTCTGATCTGGCCACTGCATCAACCTGATTCTGTCCAGAAAACGTGGAGCCCCTCTGCTACGTCTTGAGCTTGCATTGGTTTTCCCCGAAGAGGAGAGGATGATGCAGCACAGTAGCATAAGTATTTCCCTCAGTTTTTGAGAACCAAGGTATCAATCCAGTAGGAGGTCACGCGCAAGTCCCTCGTACCTGCACAAAACGATAGCTACTCGCAACCAACGTGATTAGGGGTTGTCAATCCCTTCACGGTCACTTACGAGAGTGAGATCTGATAGAGATAATATTTTTGGTATAAAAATGCAAAGTAAAAAGTAAAAGCAAAGCAAGTAAATAAAGTGATGGAGATTGATATGATGAGAATAGACCCGGGGGCCATAGGTTTCACTGGTGGCTTCTCTCAAGAGCATAGATATTCTACGGTGGGTGAAGAAATTACTGTTGAGAAATTGATAGAATTGAGCATAGTTATGAGGTTATCTAGGTATGATCATGTATATAGGCATCACGTCCGTGACAAGTAGATCGAAATGATTCTGCATCTACTACTATTACTCCACTCATCGACCGCTATCCAGCATGCATCTAGAGTATTAAGTTAAAAACAAAGTAACGCCTTAAGCAAGATGACATGATGTAGAGGAATAAATTCATGCAATATGATAAATACCCCATCTTGTTATCCTCGATGGCAAAAATACAATACGTGTCTTGCAACTCCTTCTGTCACTGAGTAAGCACACCGCAAGATTGAACCCAAAGCCATGCACTTCTGCCATTGCAAGAACTACCAATCTAGTTGGCCAAACCAAACGGATAATTCGAAGAGACTTGCAAAGATAACTCAATCATACATAAAAGAATTCAGAGAAGATTCAAATATTATTCATAGATAAGCTGGATCATAAACCCACAATTCATCGGTCTCAACAAACACACCGCAAAAAGAAGATTACATCGAATAGATCTCCACGAGAGAGGGGGAGAACATTGTATTGAGATCCAAAAAGAGAGAAGAAGTCATCTAGCTACTAGCTATGGACCCGAAGGTCAGAAGTAAACTACTGACACTTCATCGGAGGGGCTATGGTGTTGATGTATAAGCCCTCCATGGTGGATGTCCCCTCCAGCGGAGCTCCGGAACAGGCCCCAAGATGGGATCTCGTGGATACAGAAGGTTGCGGTGGTGGAATTAGGTTTTTGGCTCCTGTTCTGATCGTTCGGCGATATACGTCGGTGGAGCTCCAAGGGGACCACGAGGTAGGGGGGCGCGCTCTCCACCCTCGTGACCTCCTCGGAGGCTTCTTGGAGTAGGGTCCAAGTCTCCTGGATCACGTTCGGTTGGAAAATCACGATCCCGAAGGTTTCATTCCATTTGGACTCCGTTTGATATTCTGTTTCTTTGAAATATTGTAATAGGCAAAAAAACACCAATTATGGGCCGGGCTTTCGGTTAATAGGTTAGTCCCAAAAATAATATAAAAGTGGAAAATAAAGCCCATTATAGTCCAAAACAATAGATAAAGTAGCATGGAGCAATCAAAAATTATAGATACGTTGGAGACGTATCAGGCATCCCCAAGCTTAATTCCTACTCGTCCTCGAGTAGGTAAATAATAAAAAGAGAGTTTTTGATGCGGAGTGATACTATGGCATAATTTCAATGTAAATCTTCTTAATCGTGGTATGAATATTCAGATCCGAAAGATTCAAGACAAAAGTTCATATTGACAGAAAAATAATAATACTTCAAGCATACTAACAAAGCAATTATGTCTTCTCAAAATAACATGGCCAAAGAAAGTTATCCCTACAAAATCATATAGTCTGGCTATGCTCCATCTTCCCCACACAAAGTATTTAAATCATGCACAACCGCGATGACAAGCCAAGCAATTGTTTCATACTTTAACATTTTCAAAACTTTTTCAATCTTCACGTAATACATGAGCGTGAGCCATGGATATAGCACTATATGTGGAATAGAACGGTGGTTGTGAAGAAGACAACACTACAAGAAATATGTCAACTTGTGACCACCACTATTGGTCACTGAATGGTCACAAATTTCCATTTGCGACCTTTTTGTGACCAAAAATAGAAGGTCAAAAGCTGGCCATCATAAACTGACTATAGCGACCTTTCTTCTGGAATGGTCGAAGACGTTTACGACCAATATATTCCTACTGTGGCGTTTTGGTCACTAGCAACCTCCCCAAGCCACGTAGGCATCCAGCGTGGCAAGCTAATGTGGCACAAGATTCAGCCCGGTCCAATTCGGTTTTCTACATGGGCCTAGCCCAACAATTCGGCCCATTTGTTGTTTTTTCCTGTGCTTTTATTAGCTACATGGGTCTGACCCAGTAATTCGGCCCATGTATTTTTTTAGGCAAGCCCTTTTAATATATGTATTTTATGCTGATTTTGGTTAGCTACATGGGCCTGGCTTACAAATTGACCTTTTTATTTTCTAGCGCATTGCAGTCAATTTATTTTTTATTTCCAGCTTTTTTTCCCAGCTCCAGTTTACAGATGGGTCCCAAATGTCAGATTTTTCACAGCTTATTAATAACCAATATATATGTATATATCAAACAGACAGAAGAGAGAAAGCATATGAAAATCTTCAAATAACAGCTAAAATAAGTTTATTACAATATGCTAAACTCATTCACATTACACAACTAGTTTCCATACACTCATTCACATCACATCAACCAATTTAACCATCGAATCTTGTATACCCAGGAACTTCCGCTTATGTGTAGACCTACAGGAAGGGCATCTCTCCAGCAGCATCTCTCTTCAGCATTCACTGCTTCGCACTTGGCTTCACCGCTTCACACTCAGAAAAATTAGGACTGAAGCTCCTGTAAAAGAGCGAACATAAAGGAAAAAAATTAGGCTTGGAGCTCCTGAAAAAGAGTGAACGCATAAAGGAAAACAAGTAAGAAAACTATACAGGAAAACAAGTAGAGTGTATTGAGCATATATATGTTGTCCCTGGAAGGCGATGAAACCAGATTATCATAAGTCACGCTTTAAACATCAAACCAGATTTACAAGTGAGCATGGCTAGAGTTCATAGAAACGATTCAAATCCAAAACTTACGGGTGGCTGGGAGAAGAGAGAGGGGACGCACCGCTCTAGCAAAGGGCGGCACCGAGGACTGAGTCGCCGTCAATGCTTCTGGTGCGCTCCAGTCGCCTACATGTCAGGAGTTTTGTGACTCGTGAAGATACATCTATGCACCAAAGCAGCAGTTCATTTACCAAAAGAAAATAACAGTTCAAGCATCATGGTACCAACACCAAAAAAGTAAGTTAAATTGAAAATGCCATACTCAGACCATTTCATCCTCAGTACACGTAATGTGTTGTGCACTCTACACATAACAAGCAGGCTACTAGAAATTACTACAAGGAGAACACACCTCATATACAGAATTCACACTTGACAATTACAATAGGCACTGCACATATATGGAGAGGTGTTTAAAAATAAAACTCGGGATTTAGGCATGCACTGGGCATGTATGGACACTAATTTCTCAACTACGCGAGGGTAGCCAGTTCGCTGTCACATACAGAAAAGCATGATTCAGATCAACACCATAATAGAGATTGCTAAACCTCAACTACAGTGGCGTACTTATATACAAACAAAGATGATAGCGACACCGTACAACTACTACTTGAAAGATTGGCAGTGAGGCTTACCCATTGGCGAAATAGTCAGATGAGGACACATCGTTGTACTTCATGAGCATGCCTGGGGGCCAAACAGGAATATCAAAGCAATGCATCCAGATTCTATCTTATGCAAATCACAATAAATTCTAGTCACATTGTGTAGTATCAAATATAAGCAACAATGCACCAGCTGAAACCACTACCTTACTAATTTGTAGAAAACTTCATGATGTAATCAAATATTTAGTTAAGGACTGGGTTATTGATTACAAGCTAAGTAAAATGCAAACATACTCATATTGTAGTGATGAATCCCAACTCATTTAAATTAGAGTAGTTCGTCATTAGCTCATTCGCGTTGTAGAAGTAAAAGCATCTGGCACACACATGATGAAATGAAATGAAAAAAAGAATGCTTCAGTTTACTTGAAAAAACATGTGTGTGACACAGTTCTTTTGGGTTGAGCTGACCCAGCAAAAACAAAATTCAATTCTGAAGCTCACTCACCATGTGCACGTGAGGCTTGGCCATGTCAATGTGTGCTCGTGAACATGTGTATGTGAACAGGAACAAGTTAAAAGGGATTCCTTCATATTTTTACCAGGAACAGGATGCGGCAGTGGAGCTTCAAGAAAAATATTTAGGACGTAAATAGCAATACACATAAATGAATGAACAGGGGCATATTCTACAGCAAGATGAACCAACAGAGATATATCTTGTATCCTACAGCAATCAAGTTAGAAATCACATCCATTTTCTAATTAACCAGCACCTAAATATATTACATGCACTACTTCAGGAAATTTATGAATAGGAGATGTATTAATAGCAGATTACGAACTAATGTACTTGTACTTGATCTAGTTGAATAAATGCAGATTAAGTTCCTGGTACAGCCAGCTCCAACTT
>NW_025232786.1:6720-9070 GCF_018294505.1 Triticum aestivum | reverse complement strand
AGGAAGCAACAGGCGTTGAAGGGATCGTATCCACTTCAATTTCTTCATCAACCTGCTCTAACGAAGCAGCAGATTGAGGTTCTTCATTAGATCCGCTAGGGATCACATATTCCTCATCAAAAGGAACAAGGTCCTTTGATGGCATGGTGGAAATCGGAACAACATCAATTGGATTTTCAATAGAGCTTGTCAGAGGCTTCATCTTCTTTGGAGCTGAAGATTCTGAAGCACTGGATGCTTTCCTTTTCTTCACTGCAGCTCGCTCTGCAGCCTTGGTCTTCTTCACATCGAATGCACATGGAAGAATTGGAGTTGGGGTAGGTTCAGATGGAACTGAGGAATCTGGTTGAATTTCCTCAGGCGCAACTGATGCAGTTTCCCTGACTTCTTCAGTTTCTTCAGGCGCACCACTAGTGGATGCCCTGACAATTTCTTCAGTGGCTGGAATGGAGTCATCAGCCCTGGAACTAGCATTTTCTTCAGCAGCCTAAATGTCATCAGCGGTGCTGGCATGTTCTTCAGTTGGCTGAGCAGATGCTTCAGCATGAGGAATTTCTTGTTGCGATGGGGCTGCAACATTTGTGAATTTCTCAGTCACTTTCACAAACCTGACTTTGGCTCCTTGCCAATCAGCATAGTAAGCATTGAAGTCATCGCTGAGGGTTTTGATTTCAGCTTGGATCTTGAGGAGTTCATCAGGTGTCATATTGACAACGTTATTCTTCAGGAACTTCTCCTTTCTGAACTGAGTCTTCTTGATCTTCCTGGCCTTCTGAAATTTCTATTTCTGTTAAGTGATGAAATGGGTCCGCATGTGACTTTGACCAGGAGTCAAATTGAAATTAGGCATAGGAGTATTTGGATCCTTGTGCCAGAGATCAATGTAATCAAGGATCGCCCTAGGATCCAAAAGCAGTGGCACATTTGTGCCTTTGGCTCTAGCGGCCCTTTCTTGTCGGTCTCTGATGATTTCTGCAAGTTCATCATCATCAGCTTCATCATCAGATGGCACTTGGAAGGCAACATGTCTCTTCTTCGGGCTTGGCCGAGGACCTCGACCAGCCATTGCCTTAGTCTTCAGTAGAGTGGGGCCTAATGAAGATTTTGGTGCAGCTGAGGAACTTGCTGAGGCACCAGAGGCAATAGAGATGCATGTTGTCCTTTGGCACGTGGCCAGATGTACAGGTGTTGAGGAGTTTGCCGGAGCAGCTGAGGACTTTAGAGGAGGAGCAGTAGTTGGAACTGGCCGCGAGGGCTTTGAAGAATCTGGCCGTGAGGGCTTTGAAGATTCTGGCCGTGAGGGCATTGCTGAGGAACTTGGCCGTGAGGGCATAGTTGGTGAAGCACTTGTCTTGTGAGCGGGCTTCTTTGCCATTGATTTTCTTCGCTTGACAGAGGCCTTAGTGGCAGTAGCAGCAACAGAGTCTTCATTGAATTTACTCACTGCTTCTTTGGCTTGTCTTGCCAACTTAGCTTGGTGTTTGGCCCATTCTTCAGGAAAATCCTCACCATGCTTGATGCTGGTGGGGTCAGCTTCTTGGCCAGGTGCCAATGGAGCTCTTGGGCATGGAGGATTAAGTGCAAATTTCTTCATATACTTTGGACTCACATATCTGAACTCCCTCCTTTCTATTGCCCATCTCCGTTCAATCTTCTGTATGCGCACCTTGCGCTGATTTTTAGTTTCTTTTCCGTACTTAGCCTCATTAGGTGTGCAATAATCAGCATAGATGGCCTCAGGTATTTCAAAACAGTCATGACCTCAGGCTTCTTTCCTCCTTTCTGCGGCTTCTTACCATCAGCCATATTCTTCAGATGAGGAATTTGAACAATCGATTTTTCTGAAGAAGTATGCAACTTTTCTTCGAGGAACGCTGCAAATGAGTTAAGTTGATGAGAACCTAGTGATTCAGCAGCGGACATGAGTACCTGTGAAAAGAGTATAGTTGCGAGGAATTTGGAGAGGTCATATGCGTTCTTAGAAGGTTTTCCAAAAAGAACAAGTTTGAGGAATTTGACCAGATGAGTCTTGAAGAATTTCACTAAGCGTTCTTTGTCTTAGGTTCCAGAGTTGTATAGATCGAGGATCCACACAATTGAGGAATCTTGAAGAAAAACGATGCTTAGAGAAACGAATCAAGAACAGATGAGTAGTGAGGTGTTTTGTGTGTGAGGATTTGAAGAATAAAACACCTTTGAAGATTTTGTAGTGAAATTTCGAATCAAAAAGAGGTAGTAAAAGTAACTTTTAATTACCCTGGATGAAGAACATGACAAACTGAGAAGCATAACAGTGAAGTTCGTCGGTGTAGATCTTCCACGCCCTAACTTGGCAGAGGAAGACAGCTAC